>NW_015387584.1:243200-296018 GCF_001527695.2 Protobothrops mucrosquamatus
AGCAGGGGGTTGGACTCGATGACCTCCAAGGTCCCTTCCAACTTTATTATTATTATTATTATTATTATTATTATTATTATTATTATTATTATTATTATTATTATTATTATTATTATTAAGCTGCTCAGTTAGTGGCAGCCAGGATTCCTTCTAACTCTCTGATTTTCTGTCTTCAGAGGAGCTCAGCTCAGAGGTGAGGTTTTACTTTCTTCCAAAATGCATCATAAAAAATAACTTCTAGGGAACTTTTTTACTCAGAAGTTCTGAGACTATGGGTTCTGACCTCCTGAGAGATAAACAGATTAGAGCCACGGGTCACAATTAGATCAGCCCAGGTAGAGTGGGAGGTCAACATTTGTTATGGCCTTTGATCCAGCTTTTGCCTGTGAAGCCCCAATCAATAGTGGATATATGTGGTATCACATATTTAGGAACTGTAATTGAATTTTAATTATTAAAACCAAAGTGGTATATTTATTTCTTATTTAACCTTAAGAGCAATTAAATGAATATATTGATTCATGAAGTTATATAAATGCATTTATGATTCTGGAGATCATTCTAATGCAAATTTTAGGAAGTACTAATTCAGTCTATTGCCAAATGTCAGTCAGATTGGAATTTTGCTTCTGACTGTTTGTACCACTAAGATGAGTTGGGACTAAGCCAAAAGATATAATTGATAAAGAAAAAAAAACACCACTCAAAGTGAATTGCATATAGTGAGCTCTTAATAAGCGGGCAACCTACAACAGGTTTGTTTAAGTAACTGAACTGTGTGCAACTGAAGTACTTTAAAGAGATTTCACTTACAGAGACTGGGTAGATGGGAGACTGAAGTCACAGTTTCTCTTTCTGTTGTATTTGGAACCGAGTCTGAAATTATAAAAGGATATGAAAAATAAAAAGAGAAAACAATTAACAGTAGATCAGTTTTAGTTTTTTACTGAAATTTTTACGAAGAGCATAAAAACTAATGCAAACTAATAACAAGTAAAGGGAGACAAGAGAAAAAAGACAAAAGATAAAATGCAGAAAGAATATAAAGAAATAGAAAAATTTTCTGATTTCCTTTGCAACAAATATAAGTTATAAGTTATCTCTTCCTGATTGCAGAAGAAAGTTCACTCTTTTGTATTATTCAGGTTTGTTTTCTAATCACTGAACCCCAAATCATGAGTGCATTTTTTTCAATTTTATTCAAAAAGTCTATAAAAATGTATAGTCAACCATAAATGTAGGCACTGTTTATTTTCTCCAATCAAAGAACTTAATTTGGCAGTCTCCACAAGTTTCATCATCTTCACCAACCAGTTCAAATTTAGAGAAATAGGGATATACTGTGTCTTAGCTTGCCCAGACTGTATATTCTAAGATAATTGTGCACATCTAGAAGAAACAGCATTCTCCCAGGGAAAGCAAATCTTAACCTCAGCACATATCTCAGGGGCTCAGGATTATAGAGTGTAAATGGGTTTTGCATCATAACATTGTTGTATGGATCAGTAGATCAGAATCAATGAAGGAATAAAGCACACCAGAGATTTGGAGCAAAACAACCTTTCCAATCAAAGCCATCTGAAACCTCCTACAGACCACAATAGCTAATATGATAGCAGGTTTCTCACTTTCCAAGAAAGCTACTTTGGCTAATCTGTCACACAGTTAGGACATTTGCAGATGGTGATAGTAAGACAGTTGCCAAAATGGCATCTCAAGTGCTCTATGGTAAGAACGCACCCCCCCAATCCCTTTTACTATACCTTCTCCCAAATCACAAAAATAAAAATCCTTGCACTCATCAAATCAATTTGTCAGCTGTCCCAGAACTATATGCTGTTGTTGGTTCTGCTCATCATTAAACCTTCTTTCCTAAGCAGCCAGCCTCCATTTTATTTCCAGCATCTTAGCCTCCATTTTATTTCCAATGCCTTACTTCCGGTTTAGAACTGGACCTGATTTTTCTTTCAACACCCCTTTCCAGAAAAATCAAACAGCTTCATTGTATGAGGTATATGCTGTAGCAAAAAAAAATAATCATAATTACCGTCATACAGCACTGATAAGCAAGCAGCCAGAAGAGATGGCATTGATGCTTCTGCCTTTTAACTTAATATTTGCCATTCACCCTTATTCTATCTATCACCCTTATTCTATTCTATCTTCCTTATTTTTGTGTTCCTTTCCTTTCCTTTCCTTTTCAGGTTTAAGGACACATTCATGCATATCCACAGTTTCCCTATGTCTTTAATTCTGCTGACTTGAAGTGGGGAAACAAAGAGCAAGAATGCTCACGGGTACTCACAGGTCCTGCAGTGGCAAAAAATAAAATAATAAAAAACACCCCACTTCATACAGATAAAGGAAATTATTTACCTGTACTCTTCCAGCCTTATTACTTCATATTTCATTTGTCTGACTATCTGCCAAAAAATCATAGCAGCTCCTCTGAGGGCTTAGGTACTTTCAAGCCACCTTTCCCCTTGAAAGACCTGCTAGTATGGCTGCAGCCTAAGTGCCAAATAGTGGGGTGAGGAAGGATCTCTGTAAACAAGGAAAGGTTAGTCCATAAGCTCTACAGAGCTGCAATGTGCCAAAAAGCAAACCAGATTCCTGGCTGGGCTTCTCCCTTTCAAAGATATTCAGATTTCAAATACACATCACTAATGCTAATACCCAGCATTAATTAGTTCAGCTACTGAGCTGAGGGACACAAAATGATGCCACAGGGACACAAAGCCAATACACAGAACAATGCATGTATTGTGTGAAAAGTTACCTTAAGTGCAGGATGGACAATATTATTGTTAGCAAGAGACACAGTTGATTGAACAGTCATTATCCTCAAATGCTCAATACATGGTTCAGCTTGTACCACTCAACAAATATCAGCACCAATGCAAGTAGAATGCCAACGATCTGTCTTAGGCTTTGTGTTATATTTGGACTTGAAATAAAGCAACCTGGGGACATTTATCAAATTTGCAGACGACACAGAACTAAGTGACTAACAGTACAAAATGCAGAATCAAAGACAGAATTCAAAACAATTCTGACAGATGGAACCCTGGGCCCAAAGCTATCCAGATGAGATTCAAGAGAGAAATGTGAAGTTCTACAACTTGAATAGTAAAACATCCCAATTATAAGGCCAGCTAGGATATAATAAATGTAAAAATAATTCAATATTCCTAGTGGCTCACAAGTTGAACACGTTCCTTTTCAGTCAGCGTTGAAACCTGAGCATGGAAAGTTGGGAACTGAACCACATTGTCACTCTTGTAGGTTACTGATGATGGGGTTTCAAAAGGGGGAGAGTGACCCTCTGCAGCCTTTAATACCATTGACCATAGTATGTGTGCTCAGTTACAGTTGAGCTGGGGGGGAAGGATTAGATAAGCTATAGAGCTCTTCTATATGGGTGTAGAGACCTGGAGAGGTGGCCTTGAAGCAAATGTTCAGAAACCATTACATAAACAAAAAAAGACAGAAGCATTCTTTATGTCCGGGGAGGGGAGAGAATATTTAGAAGATGCTTACTACTCCCTGGGGAAATACACAATCAGACTCTCAAGATTTTGTTATTATAGCCTATCTTAATAAAGCATAGTTCTAGTCTTCCTGTCTTGTCACTTTCATGTCCTGGTTTACCTTGTAGGGCTAGTAATGAGATGCCACAGGCTCTCTCCTATCTTATGTAACATAAAACCACTGGGAACGTTGTTCAATTATTTAGAGTAAGGTATTGCAGAGATGATCTTGGAGATGATCTATAGAGATGATCTTGGAGAAACTAAGCTGAGATGATGGTTGCAACAACATGTTGCCTGAGAAACAGAGAAAGTGTGAGAATGAAACTGAGACCGACTACTCAGTAATTCACTAGTATAAAAGGGAGGGAGAGAAAAACTCAGTCAGGGTTTCAAGATTCTGTTGCTATAACTTATCTCAATAAAATCTAATTCCAGTCATTCGTGGAGTCATTTTTCTGTCCTGACTTACCTCAGAAATATTAACAATATGCAGATGATACTCAGTGTTACATTTGTACTTCAGAATGTGTGGGTGATGCAATAAAAGTCTTGACCTGTAACTGGAGGCTGTATTGGTCTCAATGGAGAGAAACAGGCTTAAAGTCAATATTAATAAGATAAGGCAGTTATTGTTTCAGAAGCAATTTTATTTTGAGGAGAGGGGGTGCCATCTTTTGTTCTGGACAAAGATTTGTGGTGAAGTATAACTGCTTAAAATGGTAATGTGGTGTTTGGCTGTGTTAAGAGAAGCATAGTGTACAAGATCTTAAGAAGTAATCATTCACTTCTCTTCTGCACTGGTCAGGCTGCAGGCAAATTATCAAGTCCAGTTTTAACGCTACATTTTAAGAAGGATTAGAAGAATCTGGAAACCAAGTCTTACAAGTAATGGCCCAAAGACCAACATATTTTTAGTCTTGAGACAAGTAGACTAGAAGAAGACATGACAGCCTAGGTATTTATTTATTTAGAAAATTTATATGGCCACTGAACTCGTTCTTGCTGACTCAGGGTGGCTTATAAAAATAAAACCCCAATACAAAAGCTAATTTAAAATTCAAGCAGAGAACAGATCAGATGTGCCTCCTATTGCTTTAGAAAGCAAGATTAAAAGCATTACAAAGGAAACTGAAGATTTTGCCTAAGCATTAGTGGAAACTTTCAGATAATAGCAATACAATAGCACTTAGACTTATATACCACTTCACAGTGCTTTACAGCCCTCTCTAAGCGGTTCACAGAGTCAGCATTTGCCCCCAACAATCTGGGTCTGCATTTCACCGACCTCGGAAGGATGGAAAGCTGAGTCAACACTGAGCCGGTGGGAATCGAACTACTAAACTGCAGACAGCCAGTAGTCAGCAGAAGTAAATAATAAAATGTATCCAGCACTACTAAACATGAAGATTTTTCTTCATTGGACAATCCAATTCCCCAATGGATAAAACAAATTCACAAAACCATTTCATAATAACCCATATCAAATTTAGCACTAAATCTTCCTCTAATTTTTAATTAAGGTAGCTACAAATCTAATTTAAATAATCTTCTGACTGCTACTGTAGTTGGTATTCATGGATGCACTCTGCTAGTCTTCCGCCTGCCTATCCTATTTAGTGGCAGTTTGTCCTTTGATTCTGTGTTATAGATGACTCATGTTTTTTATTCTTGGCTACTGGGTTTTGGTTTACCTAATATGTTTTGGAGGGCTTTAGTTAGTTTGTGTGCTATGGTAAGCTGTGTGTCTGTTGGTTGTTTCTAAGATGTTTTTGACATATGACAGTGTTAGAATAGAATAGAGCTGGAAGGGCCTTCTAGTCCAGCCTCCCACTCAAGCAGGAGAATCTATACTCGTGGTGGTGAACCTATGGCATGGGTGCCACAGGTGGCATGCAGAGCCCTTTATGTGGGCACACGCACCGTTGCCCCAGTCCTAGGCCTTCAGCTGGGTTTTATAAAACCTTTTCGCTTTAGGCCTCCGCCACCGTGTGGGAAAAAAAGGTTCAATCAATCGATCAATTTCAGCTTCTCGTGGGAAAAAATGATCTTGCAAAGTTGAAATTGATTGATTGAATTTTTTAATCCCACCCAGTCTGCTGTTACTACCGCAGCCACACCCACCCAATGGACCACGCCCACCTGGCACCCGATGATACATAAGTGGATTTTGGGTTTCAATTTGGGCACTCGGTGTCTAAAAGGTTCGCCATCACTGACCTATACCATCTCAGACAAGTGACTGTCCAGTCCCTTCTTAAAAACCTCCAGTGATGGAGCACCCACAACCTCCGAAGGCAGGTTGTTCCACTGGTTAATTGTCCTCACTGTGAGGAACTTTCTCCTTAATTCCAGGTTGCTTCTCTCTTTGATCAGTTTTCAACCATTAGCCTTTTTATAGCTTGCATTGACTGTGTACACTTGACTCTCCATCCACTACTGCAAGTAATGAAACCAACTGCTCAGGGAGGAAAAGAACCCATGTAGAATAGTGCCACCCACACATTCCCTTGTAGGCAGTCCAAAAGGATACTATGACCTATGGTAGTGGATGTTGGGATGGTTACACTGTCCTGCCACAGGTCACCAACATAAGCAATCAGTGCTATCTGGGTCCCATAACCAGGCCTGAACCCCAATGAATATTAATTAAATATGAAGCACAAACAACAGGCATTCACAAACCTAAACAAATCACACCAGCATCTTCTTTGTGTCCACAATCATGGCTCCTATTAGACAGACAGTCCCATAGATACTGTTCATCTCCCAGGCATTTCACTTCATCCAAATGGATGGGTCCTGTCCCCTTTGGGAAATGAGAGCCACTGAGAGCCCGAAAGGCTGAACCACAACCAAGTTGCTGGCACACAACTTCAGCATCAACCAGGTCCCAGTTGTCATCGCATACAGTGCCCCAGATACCCATGACTTCCAACTCGACTCTGCCTGAACAGTTGCTTCCTCCATCCATCAGACGTAATTTTTGAATTTCTGCAAGATAAGAAGTTGAGATATTAAAGATAATCAGTGGTCATGCAATCGTAGACTCAAAAAAAATAGGAAGATAATAAATATAGCTGGAGGAAATCTACAAGATTTGCTATTCTAAATTTGTTCGTACATTACGAGGTACTTGATTTGCAATGTAAGGTGCTTTTTAGATTAATGCCTCTTAGCAATGTCAGTCAAAAAACGTAATACAGCTATTCTGATTTCTTTTCTTTGACAGATTTTTGGAGACAGGGGAGGATGGAAGAACTGTGGGATAATTACAAATACATGTATGAAACATGATAACTGCATGATGAAATTCTTCACCTGAAACCATCTCAAACTGGTGTGAAACATGTAATACTTTGAAGATTTCTGAAAGAAATGGATGAATGCCTAAAAACAGAAAGCCTATTTAGAGTCTGTGGACTTTTTTCCACTGCTAATTGAAACTTTATCAATCCTTGAGGCAGTGGAGAACAACACATTTGCCTGTACAACTGTTGTTTCATGTCACCGTCAATCATTTGCCTTCCCACTAAGGCAATGGGCACAAAGCCTAACATATTTCATACATTCCTGATGGTGTAGGAATAAGGGAGACAAACACAACATTAATAACAATACAGCTAAGGAGAGTTTAAGTACAGTATGTCTCACTCATGGGCTGGGGACAAGATGGGGCTATTATCATAACAAGACCATGTTGCAAGGGTGTATTAGTGCTACAGTTAAGTACAAGTGGGAAAAGCTCTAAGTGACTATCGAAAGAAGATAGTACATTATTTTTATTCCACTTCATATTATCTTATAACCATTCAATGCATGGTGAATGAACCATAAGAGATTCTCCTTTTCCAATTTCCTATTTGCAGGCAAGTGATAGTTCCATTTATGCAATGAAGTTCTACCGCCCACCCCAGTAGTAATAGCAGGGTACTACATTTATCCAATTAATAACAGGAGTTTAATATTCATTCATCAAGATCAGTGTCTACACCTAACAGCAGAAGGAAGTGGCGGTAAAGTGAATTGTACCATGTCAGATGATAAGCAGTTGACTTTTTGATTGCTCTATCATGCACCAAAAGTTCCTGCTAATTAAAAAACCCCACTACCTATTAGAAAAAAATATTTAAAGTTGGCTCTATTGCAGTGTTTCTCAATCTTGGCAACTTTAAGATGTGTGGATTTTAAGTCCCAGAATTCCCCAGCCAGCATAGGTGACATATCTTAAAAAGTTGCCTAGGTTGAAAAACACCGCTCTATTTTTTTTAACAATCAGAGAATGTAGAGAATGTGAAATGCTACAGCCGATTGTTTCTCCTTCAGGTATCATCATCCACTTCATTCTGTGCTTGTTGTGCCAGCCATCTTAAGTACAAAGAAACCAAAGGCTTTAACAGCACAAGGGGATCCATCTGAAATATGTTCTGATAGCGGCAGAATCCAATCATTGAGGAATTTCAATGAGTTTTAGTTGAGAGACATTTGCATGATAATGTAGCGTATAGGATGGCAAAATGTCTTGAGGATTTGAGAGTGTTTTGTCCCCTGTTCCAGTTAAGAGCAATATGTAGAAGCATACTTCCTTTCCAAAGAAGTAGACAATTGTTTAAATGCTTAAAAAAAATGCTTTCCCTTACATTAGATGGCACTTGAGCACAAAGCAGTAAGTGACAATCATTTTTGCTTTCTACCAAAGCTTTTAATAGCTAAGCAGGTATGAAACTATTGTGGAGAAAAAGCATAAGTGGGAATTGTATATAATGATTCACTGTCCTTCTATCACACATACACATACTTCAGTGGGATTGACAAAACAAATGTCCCCAGATGGATTAACTATTAGGGATTTCATAATACGGGTAGTCCTTGCCTTACAATAGTTCACTTAGTGACTGCTCTAAGTTACAACGGCATTGAAAAAGGTGACTTATGACTGTTTTTCACACTTATGACCATTGCCACATCCACACGATCACATGATCAAAATTGAGACACTTGGCAACTGACTCATATGCATGACGGTTGCAATGGCTTGGGCTCATGTGATCACCTTTTGCAACCAAAGTCAATGGGAAAAACAGTATCAGCTAAAAACTGTGTTGCTAAGTTAACAACTAAAATGATTAACTTAACAGCTGTGGCAAGAAAGGTCATAAAATGGGGGCAAAACCCACTTAACAAATGTCTCACTTAGCAACAGAAATTTTAGGCTCAATTATGGTCATAAGTCAAGGACTAACTCTATCAAAAAATAGAATCTGCCAAGAACCATCCTAGTTTAGGCTGTGGTAGAAATCCCCAGCACCACCCAATGGGTCTCCAAAAAGGTCACTAAAAAAGAAATAAAAATCATTCTCCCCACCACCACCACCCCAGTCCTCTTATCAGTGAGGTTGGGTAAACACAAACTACCACCCACACAGCTTCCTGCTTCTTTGATAAAAAATGTCACTGAGGTGAGTGTGCATGGAGTACAGGTAACCTCAAATACCACTGCTGAGGTAAACGCCTCTGCCTGGGAAGAATCCCAGTGGGGCACTTAGCTATTTTTGTCCAGCAGATCCCCAGGCACCCACTGAACCCCACTCCACAACTGAAAATAGGGGTTGCATTCCTGGAAAATGCCAGCATAATTTCTCGTACAGCAGCTCTTTTTCAAACGGGAAAACAGATTATATTCCTTGACAATCAGGAGCAGATGGGACAGACGTAGTGAAAATTGGTCAGCCCGTTCCCATCCGATCTCTATGCACATGGATTTTGGAAAGCATTGACAGGCCAAGCAGACTTTTAAATCAATGGTACATCATCATATTTGAGATGCTATTGTTCTGAAGAGTCTATCTTCCATCAACGGTCAGAATAAAGCAGTCAGATGAAGGAAGATGCCTGGAGACCCGTATATCTCATTCTGTGCCACTGAAGAAGCTTACCCCTCTACTGATGACAGTGGCATGTGGAAGATTAAAACTTGGAATGTAAGAGAAAAAGAAGCAGAGAAAATGCAAAGTGAATAAGAGATTCTTTTGGAAGTGGGGAAGAATAAACAAGGGCCAGCCAGCAGAGAATTGAAAATGAAGGAGTCTTTTAAAGATTTGTATGTGAATTATAGATACAATAGTCAACATTATCAGCTTGCCTTAGCATGAGGATGGTCCACTGGCCATTTCTCAAGAAAAGGACTGCATGATGTTGTCTCCTTTCTCCACTCCCAGCCCACTAGGAAGGCAACCTCTGCATACCATTTCCTGCCACATCCCTAAGTAGTGTCTTTAACTTGTGTCAGTCCAAGGATTTTTCATTTTAGCAAAAACAAACATCTCCATTCCGTTTGGCTGTTGAGTATAGTGACAGGAGCACTCCCTCCAATCGCCAATCACTGCCATCTATGGCCATATTATTTTTACAAGTTCACCAATGAGAAGGTGAAAAGCAGTGCTTTTTCTTTTATAAATTCAGTAATGAAATGGTGAAAGAGAATTTTTCCCTCCTCCTTCTCCTCCTCCTCCTCCTCCTCCTCCTCCTCTACCACCACCACCACCACCAATCAGGGCTCATGTTAAATCTAGTCTGTGCATCAAGCCATCATCTTGGCCGAAACAGAGAAAATTCAGAAAATTTTCTGAATTTCTTAAGCCTGCTTCATTTCCAGTCATCTTATGAGTAGAAGCTTTAAGGCTTCAGTACAGAAAAGCCATAACCGTAAATTAAGGAAAAGGAGGTCATAAATGCTGTGGAGAAGTTGAAAATGGCAAATATGCCAATATAGGATAGTGTAATTTGAAATGTACTGTAATTCATAAGTAATTTGCTTATGGAACTGCTGAGCAACCAGTAGTATTGTGCAAAAGGTTGCATCTATGCCTATCAGCCTGGAGAATGATGTTACAGATAGTCTTCGACCTATGGCTACAATTGAGCCCAAAATGTCTGTTGCTACTGTGAGACGTTTGTTAGTGAGTTTTATGACCTTTCTTGCCACAATTGTTAAATGAATCACTGCAGTTGTTTAGTAACATGATTGTTAAGTAAAACTAGCTTCCCCATTGACTTTGCTCATCAAAAGTTCATAAAAGGTGATGATACGACCCAGGGACATTGCAACCATAATACCATATATATGAGTCAGTTACCAAATGTCTGAATTCTGATCATGTGACCATGAAGACGCTGCAATGGTCATAAGTGTGAAAAATGGTCATAAGTCACCTTCTTCAGTGCTGTTGTAACTTTGAACAATCACTAAATCATCTGTTGTAAGTTAAGGACAACCTGTACTGTTTCCTTGCATAAAGGGGAAAGTAGTAGCAAGAATGAATGTAGTAAAAACAGAAGAGAAAGAATTAAGAATATATGGGTAATGAATAAATAACAACTGAGTAAAAAAAAGTGAGTGATCAATATGAAAGATACCAGTGTTTTTTTAAAGTCAACATCCAAAGCACTTCCTTGGGATTCCCCCTGTTATTATTATTATTATTATTATTATTATTATTATTATTATTATTATTATTATTATTATTATTATTTATTGTATTTTTACCCCGCTCTTCTCCTTGCAGACTCAGGGCGGCTAACAGCCTAATAAAAACAGATACAAAAATACAAAAAATACCATCATTAAAAACATAATTAAAAGGAAATATTAATTTGGCCTTTGTTATTTTAAAAATTATTTTAAAACCCAGCTAAAAATTACCCCTTAGGCCAGTCCTGCTAGCTGAAATAACTATGTCTTAAGGGCGCGGCGGAAGGAAGGGAGATCGGGATCACCCTGATCTCTGGGGGTAGTTCGTTCCATAGGGTGGGAGCTCCCACCGAGAAGGCCCTCCCCCTGGGGGTCGCCAGCCGGCACTGTCTGGCTGACGGCACCCTGAGGAGACCCACTCTGTGGGAGCGTACCGGCCAATGGGAGGTAATCTGAGGCAGAAGGCGGTCTCGGAGATATCCAGGTCCAATGCCATGGAGCGCTTTGAAGGTGATAATCAACACCTTGAAGCGCACCCGGAAAGCCACCGGTAGCCAGTGCAGCTCGCGCAGTAACGGCGTTACATGGGAGCGACGAGTCCCTCCCAACACCGTGAGGGAACAGCAAGGAGTATAAAGACATCACAGGACCAACAAAGTCACTTTTTGAGTGATTCTACAACAATTGAAGTCTTGCCCAAGAAGCTGCTTGCCCAACAGGCTTTGTTATTTTGTAGCTGGGCAACCTCATTTTCCCCCCAATTATTAAAATCAAAAGCTTTATTCTGATATCCGATGTTTGATTTTTCTTTGCCTTCCTTTCATTGCTTCAGTCTGAATAAATTCATTCTTAGCTTCATTATATAGTAATATAGAGGGTTACTGAAGGTACGGGGGAGGGATGAAATACGAATCTCTGTAATAATAATAACAATAATAATAATAATAATAATAATAATAATAATAATAATAATAATAGTAGTAGTAGTAGTAAAGTTGGAAGGGACCTTGGAGGTCATCCAGTCCAACCCCCTGCTCAGGCAGGAAACCCTATACCATTTCGGACAAATGGCTGTCCAGTTTCTTCTTAAAAACTTCCAGTGTTGGAGCATTCACCGCTTCTGGAGGCAGGTTGTTCCACTGGTTAATTGTTCTAACTGTCAGGAAGTTTCTCCTTAGTTCTAGGTTGCTTCTCTCCTTGATTAGTTTCCACCCATTGCTTCTTGTCCTGCCTTCAGGCGCCTTGGAAAATAGCTTGACTTCCTCTTCTTTGTGGCAGCCCCTGAGTTATTGGAACACTGCTATCATGTCCCCCCTTGTCCTTCTCTTCGTTAAACTTCATTAAATAAATAAAAAGCAACTGCTTAATATTAAAATACAAATTAAAACTCATATTTGCTGCTCCAGTTCACTCCAACCTGGTGTGCTTTTCACTTTCAGCCACTTCTTTTCTCCACTTCCCAGGTGATTGGAGTGACTGGTGGAGAATAATAATAGTGAGACTCTTTGTGTTCTTCCCACCCTATTTTTTTCCCTCCTTCTCCTGCTCCTGGAAAGCTATCCAATGGGCAAAATTAATTGCTGATTTGAGGAGGGAAAAAAAATAAGAGGCAGATTGAGACCATTTCCTTATTGGTATTTTGCAGCTACATCCATCCTTTACAGTGCTGAAATAATTGTAATAATGAAGGCTTTCAACCATTTCAGTGTTAGTTGGATGAAATTGTAAAATAGTATAAATCACTAGTGAGGAACTGGCCCAAGAAGCAGAGCAGCAAAGATCATTCAAAAGAGTTCATACACGTAGAGTTTTACAATGTGCAACTTAAATAAGGAGATTACTTGCTGGTTGATCCTGACATGTGCATCTCCAAAGAGTTAGTGAACCATGTCATCATATCCACAAAAACCTATCCGCATGGTACACAGAGTACATAGTAACAATGGAGGAACATAGCGGGGATGCAGCAGTGTGTGGTCCAAAAGATCAAACTGGCCACAATGAATATACTAAACAGATGGAGCTTTGATCACATAATCAGCACCACCATCTTCACTGTTTGGACTCTACCTTATAGACACCCTGATACCATGGATAGAAATAGGCTTGTGAGTCATTCCTTATTTCCACATGCTCTGCATCAGGGTTCCAGGCCTGCTAAGTAATGTTTGTCCTCTCATCTTTAGAGCAAAACATACCGTAGGTTTAAAAAGGTTCTTCCTAAGTAAAGTTTTTCCCTCCAAATGTTTTTACCTGGTTTTGCAGTTGTGGTGTTGTTGCTGGTATTTCTGAGAGCAGGAGGTTCGCTTGGCTTGGCTTTGACTGAAATTAAAAGAGAATTTAAAGTGAATATGTCACTATAGAAAACCACTTCCATCCTTAACCTAAAACGATAAAACAGCCACAAATAATCTAAATGAAAGCTGCTGTATCTAATTTAAAACTTATTCAAATTTGAGAAACAATATTTGGTACATTCTGAGTAATAAACTCTTTAAAAACCCATTCTCACGTTTGGAATATTTTTGAAGGCTTTTTCTATTAGCAGGTACTATTTCTTCAATACAGATCAAATTGGTCTTATACGCATCGAAGCTTTCAATTCCTTTAGCATTCAATCTGAATCAAAAAAAAATTGAGAGGCTAGCAATTACGTTACTGAGAAAATGGTTTAATGGATGCACAAGAACTATTCATTCCAAATATAAATGCAGAGTATCTAAACAGGGAGATGGGTGGCATATAAACATATTAAATATAAATATATTAATTAATTAAATAAATCACAAATATTAAACATTTCATAGAGAGTGAGGTGAGTGGCATATTAATTTAATTAATAAATAATAAAAACTACAAGACAACATAATAATCTATAAAATATAGCAATTAAAATTGTAAACATTTCTTGTCATTTTTTTCCCCAAGAAATATTTTAACCTGTTCCAAGTTAAATTCCGGTTCATGTCACTAGAAGGCAAAATCATGAAACTGGGTCTCACTTATTTTGGCCATGCCATGTAGGGGAATTCAGTGGAGAAAGCAATTATGTTTGGAAGAGTTAGCGGTAAAAGGAAACCAGACCGTCAAAGAACATGGTGGATGGACACCATCAAAGCTGACACCAGCCAGAGCATAGAAAAACTCAAAGAAGCAGTGCAAGATCGGAAGACGTGGAGAGACCTGGCCCCATAGGATCGCCAAGAGTCAAACACGACTGAATGGATATTATCATCATCATCATCATCATCATCAATATCATCATCTACTGACGTGAAATGTCAGTGCTCACTGTAAAAATGAAACTGCAATAGAAGTTTATTTTAAATATTTCCCATTTCTGATTTTTATTCCAGTTTACCTGCTGCTCTGAACCAGAGATTATTTTGAAAATGAACTGCCAATCTATTATGAGAGGGTACTACAAAATTAAATACGGCATTTGATTAAGTAGTCAGTAATTCCTGCAACCTAACTTCAGAATAAATGTATTCATCATGAGTTCATTTTTTTCCCTGCAAACTGCTCAGAGTGTAACCTCTTTAAAAACGACCAAATCAACTGACTTTTTGTGTGACTCCAGGCAGAACCCCAATAAGACCTATGAAATTATCTGAGCTGTATCACGCAGAGCTTAATGAAAGTATTTTTTTAGATAATATTGGTTATTCTCTGCCATTTGATACCCCTGTTTAATTCAGCCCATTTTCAATGACACTCCGCAAAAAGAATACTGTATCTGTTTATGTTGATTAGAGGTAAATCATTCAGAGTCACCCTTTTTTGAGATCGGTAGGTAGATAGATAGATAGATAGATAGATAGATAGATAGATAGATAGATAGATAGATAGATAGATAGATAGATAGATAGATAGATAGATAGATAGATAGATAGATAGATAGATAGATAGATAGATAGATAGATAGCTTATCATCTCCAGGCAACATGGATAAATTAGCTAATGAAAGATGAATGGATCTTGCACAATACAAAAACTCTAGAAAATGCACCATCCAACTAGGAGCTTGGGAAAGCCATTCTTCTTTCCTATCAGCAAAGAAAAAGAATTTGCTTTAGATAGACCTCTCTTTCAAAGGAGAAAAGAACTTTGGAGACATTCCTAGGGGTGGACTATCCTTGCATTTCTGCATTTGCATGTTGGCCATAGGTTTGATGGAAATATCAATATTTTTTTGGAAGGACAGTTATTTTCCCTAGTGATCTGCAGCCTCCCTGGCTTCCCACACTTCCATTAAACTCCAAGAGAAAGTCCCAGGAGGAAATCCAAGGTAAGCTATTTACCTTGAGTGTGATTACTATTAATGCTAAAAGGGAATCTGCCCTTGAGGAGCAATTGGATTTTTTTTTCTTCTTCTCCTCATTTCAGGTAGATCATGGCAGATTTTAGCTTCTATTTTCCTATACCAACCTCCCCCCCCCTTACTATTCAGATGCTTTCACTCTTGATTAACAACAAAGCAGGTCCCATTGGGAGATCATTCTGAAATTTTTGCAGTGTTAGCATCTGAACTCAAACTAAGTATATGCATGATCTGAAATTAATTTAAATGACTGACATGACCTGAATGACATTTCTACAGACTATGCAAATATGCATGCATTGTGGAAAGTGGATTTTGTGAAAATTAGTTCTGATACTGTCAGAGAAAGTGAGAGCAAATCTGACTATTGCAAAACCAGATAGAAATAGGCCAGCCCATTCAAAAGACTAGGGCAAGTTGTCTGCTGTTTAGGGCAGGGATAAAATGAAACTGAAGAAGTTTTCAACCTCCTTACTATAATTAAGTTGGACAGCTGAAATTCATAGAGTGGTGGCTTTCCAACTTTTTTTTTTAATAAGTATTACTTATCCAAAGTTCTTTCAGATTTTTTTTGTCACCTTGCCCACATGATTCCAGCCCAGTGTGATTGGGAGAGGATTAACAGTCAGTCAGTTTGGTGTAGTGTTGAAGAGGCTGGTCTAGAAATCAGAAGACTGTGAGTTCTAGTTCTGCCTTATGCATGAAAGCCAACTAGACCAGGGACTCTCTCCCAACCCAACTGTCAGGTACAAACAACCAGATCCACACGTATAGAGTATAAACTACCTGCTTTATTGCTCAATGCCTATTTCACTGCAATCTTTTCAGGAAGGCAGTTTGCCTCTGGGGAAAAAAAAACACTAGATAAGGTTCAATGGCATTCAAGAGGGAGGCAGACCTTGCCCTCTTGCAAATAGCAATTCCAGACTGATCCCTGCTTGAACCCTCCTTCTGTCTGGGACAGGCTCTGTAGGAGATGGGCCTGAGGACAGGGTCAAATGCATCATCAGTCTGGAGTCCCTACGTCCCCTAAAGATACCCAAGTCCAATCCCCCTTGAAGTCCCTTGATTCTTATCTGCCGTCAATTTGCCTTGACCGTTAGTAGATCAGATTCTTGTATAGGCTGCATGGGAATAAACTTGCAGTACTTTTGAACTCTATCCTGCCTCCTGGTTTCTTGTGCCAGACAGTCTCTCTCTGACACCAACTCACCCCACAGGATTGTTGTTGTGGGAAGAATAGAAAGCAGGAACATTAAAAATGTCATTTTCATTTGTTTAAAGGTGTGATATAAGGATAATTTTGCTCTCAGAAGTGGCAAAACATTTCATTTCATTTTAGTACTGCATAAATAACGATACAGAAGGAAAAATTTTGAATTTACTGATCTGAAGCAAATTGCGACATCAGTATGCTAACTACAGTTTCTTTGTAATTGTTCATTTCTTTTAATTTTTTAAACCTAAAAATACCATGCATGTTGTATTTAATCTTACAATTATAAAAGCTTATAGTAACAGTTATTTAAAAACTAATTAAGCATTTACTGATCTAAAGCAAATTACCACCTTAGTGCATTAAACACTTTTTCTATAATCTTTCCTCCAGACTAAAGAAACACTACATATTACATTTAATAAGTTTACAGTAACTTACTTTACAGTACATTAACAGTTACTTATAAGACAACTAATTAAATTGCTAAATGAAAAAGTCTTTGTGTCTATTTTTTTCATCTGGTTGGCTTCATCCTTTAAAACAGCATCCCCCAACCTTTCCGCCTTGGTAGACCCATGGAGGCGGTGGCAGCAGCAGTGGGGGAGGGAAGAGAGGATGTTTCATGCATGTATGGTGCTTTCACAAATGCAGTTTTGCATGCACGCGCTCTCGTCCACCACTTCTGTAGCCCAGTTCTGAATGGACTGCAGCCTGGCACCCGGCCATGGCCTGGGGGTTGGGGACCCTTGCTTTAAAAGGCAATTGAAAACTTGTGAAAAATCAAATAGCGAGGGACCCCATCAACTTAAGACACAGTCACTTAAACCTCATCATCTTCGCCTTGAAAGTAACACCATCCTACATTTTTTTGACTGGGAAATCAAGTGAGTAACAAGTTCTCTTGGAGAAGAGAAAGCAAATGACTTTTCTTTTTGGTCAATACTATCACATCTTCTCCTCCAATATTCCTTTTAACTTAGATTGATGGGGATACACGTTTTTCTTTGAAAAAACTTAAAACAGAATATTTTCTCTGGAGGTGGAGCAGGACTCCAGTCAGTAGTAGTCTGCTAGCACCTTTCCCAACTAATAAACTTCATTAAAAGGCATAAGCTGCAGCTCACAAAAGCTTAGGCCTTTTAATAAAAATTGCTAGTGGAGAAAGCACCACCAGACTCTCCTGATTTTTGCCACCAGCAATGAACACGGTTCTCCCACAGCAGCTTTAAGTAATCTTAGGCTCCAGAGAGATGTGGCAAGTAATGCACACACTTAGCTTTCTGGGACCAGGTAATACTGCTGCCTTCTTTGGATTTATGCTCCCAGAAGGAAATCTGTGGCCCTTGAAATGTTGCTGAAACCATCACCAAAATCAGGAATGACTGGAGCCAGATTCTAAGGACAAGTGGAGGAGAACCTATTGGTCTGCACCAGTGGTTCTCAATCTGTTCTTCAGCATGGACCTCCCCCCTTTAAATATTCTTTGTGGCCATGGACTATGACAACAGATCACCAAGACTTAACTCAAGATTTAAATCATAAATGTCATCACGGGGGATCCACAAGCTTTTGTGGATCCCCCATGATGACATTGTGCCCCCCCAAGGGTCCGTGGACCACAGATTGAGAACCACTGGTCTATGCAGTTGAGAAAAGCAGAAAAGAAATAGAATTAATCAGTGAAATATTTAAGATGCATATCACAGGGTTTAGCAATTATTTAGGAAACAGCACGAACAACATACTATAAACTAATGCTCACAAAAGAAAAAATGAAACTTTTAAAAAGAAAATAGTAAAATGTTCTATCACTGGCATAACTCAGATTTTATTTATTTATTTAGCCACCCAACTCATCATAGGTGGCTCTGGGTGGCTACATGGGTTTGGTTTTGCTTTTATAATTTTTAATTCCTGTTCATAATTATTAGACAATGGCTTTATCCAGTGATTATCTTACGTATTTACTGTTTTACTGGATTGTTGTATGCTATTCAGAGTCACTTATTCTGAAATGGACAGCCAAATAATTAGATAGATAGATAGATAGATAGATAGATAGATAGATAGATAGATAGATAGATAGATAGATAGATAGATAGATAGATAGATAGATAGCTGCTTGTAAGATCTCAATGCAAGTACAAAGAGGGCAGAATTTATATAACGATGTTGTAATTAGTATTTGTCTTCTCTGCCCTCCAGATGCCCATAAAGAAATAAATATATTGAAGGAAAGTAATTCTCTTCACAATTTCTTTCCTAATATTTTTCCGCAAGTGAAAATGACACTTTTTGGGGGTGGATCAACTGAATTTTTATTCATTAGTTGCAACATGAATTGATGAACCAGCTTGCCATCCAAGCCTGATGTTGTGGGCTGAGAGAGAATAACTGGCCCAAGTCATCTGGCTGGCTTTCATACCTAAGGCAGGATTAGAATTCTACAATGCCCAGTGTCTTGGTTTGTAGCTTGCTGCCTTTGCCACTAGACCAGGGGCAGGTGACCTTGGCTCTTTTATGACTCGTGGACTTCAACTCCCAGAATTCCTGAGCCAGCACGGCTGGCTCAGGAATTCTGGGAGTTGATGTCCATGAGTCATAACAGAGCCAAGGTTGCCTACCCCTGCACTAGACCGTATTGGCTCTCTGTATCATAACAATATTTAATTTTAATTAAATGGAAATGCAGGTGGCATCAAATTCATTTATCTAGTTGTTTGTTCTTCATATACACTCATGCCCATTATTTTAGGAGTTGACTTGATCCAAAGCAGCCCAAAATAGTTGTGGGCCCTACAAATCCAGTGATTCTATTTTTTATAAAATATTCAGCATTAGAAGGATAATAAGAAGGAGAGAGGGAAAGAGAGAGAGATGCAGCCCCACACAGAATCTATTGTCTATAGAGGCAATACCTTTATTATGCCAACTAATGTTTTTTAAAAAAAAGCCTTTTGGGAAATTTCTTTTGGCTTAATAACAAGGGCTAGTTTGTAGTGATTAAGGTACCAGGGTAGAAACCGGGAGACCCTGAGTTCTACTTTTGCCTTAGGCTCAAAGCCAGTTGGATGACCTTGGCCCAGGTCTCTCTCACTCTCAACCCTAGGGAGGAAGCAATGACAAACCACTTCTGAAAAACCTTGCCAAGGAAACTGCAGGGATTAGTCCAGACAATCTCTGAGAATTGGACGCAATTGAATGGAAGGAATACACAGTAGTTTCTTTCAATTTTTGTGTGTTATTTTGCTCTTTGCGATCAGAACAGCCTTTATAGTCTTTATACCTCATTCCAAGATAACTCAAGGCCCATGCACACTATTTGCAATTCTAAATATTCCCACAGCTCATGCCAAATTCATTAGCTCCACTGCTAAGTACAGATGAGTGTAATTGGTGAGAAACAGTGTGAAACTAGAACAGAGCAAAGACCCCATATTTCTGGAACAGAGCAAAGACCCCATAAAGCAGAGGTTCCTAAACCTTTTCCGATCACACTTCCCTTTAGTATAATCTTAATATACACATCTCCCCTAAAAATCCAAAAACCTATACGAACAGTGAAGCTTTATTTTTAATAAGGCATAAAAAACTTAACAAATGCAATGATTCACTTAACAACTGTGGCAACAAAGGTCATAAAATAGGGCAACATTCACTTAACAAATGTCTTGCTTAGCGAAAGAAATTTTGGGCTCAGTTGAGGTCATAAGTCAAGGACTACCTGTATTTTGGGAAAGCTGGATTTATTGTAACAATGCACAATTAAAAGATTCTTCATACTTCCCTCAGAATCTGCCTGAATCTCCCCAAGGGAGATACACTTCAGCTTGGGAAACCTGCCATAAACAAAGATATTCTCCAAGGTTTGTGAGTGGAGAGCACTAATAAATTCACAGATTCAATAAAGTCAACGTAACCATTTCATTCCAATCCTCTTTCTGTCCATGCTTTTAATGGAAAAATGGGAACAATATTTCTGTAACTGCTCAGAAGTAAAGAATCTCTTGTAGAATCTTGGTTCTGAGCCACCCCATTTTTCCTTGTCCATCTATTGAGTTTACTTGATATTCAAATTTTGATCAAATGCAGTCCAATTTCCTTAGTAGCAAATGTATAGTTTCCTAGGCCTGTAATGCTGTTTTCATCCAGGCATTGGGATGTGACTGTATAAGGCTCATGTAATACAACTATAACATGGTAGAAATCATTAGTAAGGGTATGGGAAATGATCTAATCTATTTCAAATTTTATAATTAATTTGTTTTCAATTTGCAATTTAATAAATTGGTCCAATTTCTAAATCTAATCTGCACAGATTGCCAAATGAATTTTGAAAAAAAGCATAGTTCTACATATAGAAAATATGGAGAAATCTATGAATTGCCTCAAAATCTTTAAAAAATTATTTACAGAACATGTGTGTGTGTTTTTTAAAAAAATTCCGAGATGTAAAAATAAATAGATAAAAAAGATCAATAGAATTCATAAACTTTTGGAATAAACTGAAGTGACGCTGTGGCTGATGTTTGTTAACGTGCCTGAACATATATATGCTAAAAATGCGAATCCTGGGTATACTCATACTTAAAAGAAACAATCAAACACCAGGATAAAATACAAACAAAACTGTTTAATACACTTAGCTTTCGTCGGCTAACTGCCGATGTCATCAGAGTAAAATGCCGGCGTTTTGGCTGGCCAATTGGGGCGGGTAGACTGGTAACTTGCTCCATGAGCAGAGCACAAAAACGGCCGGCCTTATAAGCAAGCTCCCAAAATGCTCCTAAAACTCTTATGTCTACAACCTTCAGTTGGGCAGAATGCTGCATCATAGGGCAACAATTTTTGAATCAACACACCTCAAATGGGTTAACTTGAAAACTGCATCCAAAATCTGGGACCCATGACTCCCATTCAACTGAAATTTGTCAAAGTTTGGGCACTTCAATCCTTCCATGCTGTCATGTTACCGTGCTGCCATGATCAACTGCAGTCATGTGAATGACATTTCCAATACTCCTTGCCAGCTTCCTACAAGAAAAACCAATGGGGAAGCCACCAGGAAGTTGGACGTTACTCCTGCTTCCACTGCTTTTTTGCTTGCCCATAATCATTTTGTTTCTCTGTAAGGAAATATCTCTGAAACAATGACCCAATGGGTCACAGGTTGTCTAATGGTTGGTTCTGATCATGGCAAAAATGTAATCATAGATTTGGAAAATTGGTGGCTTTCTAAACTGCAATATCCACTAGTTGCATCCAGCATGGCCAGGAATTATAGTCTATAGAATTATATACAATTTTATAACATAATACATATAATATATAATTATATAGCAAAACTTATTTATAAAGTTACATATAACTATAGGAAAGTGCAGTCCAGCATCAACTGGAAGGCTACAGTTTCCCACTTAAAAGCCAGAGTATTATATAACACATATAGATACAAAGCTACAGAATGACTTTCAAAACAAGTAGAGTCCCTCCAAAAATGAATACTGAAAGACAATTTGCCATATCATAGAAAGAAATTATGAAATATATTCACTATATACTTTAAGGACGTATAATGAATGCAACTGAAAGCCATTAATATTTTTTGAGGGGGTTAGTTGCAGACTACAGCAACCATCAAAAGCCGAAATATATTTCACTGCAGTTTACGCTCTGCTAATTCCCTTGAACATCATGCAGGGAGGGGGAGAAGAGAAATCTCAAATCTAGCAAACAAGCAAACAATTAGAATTGCACACTAATTCCAAAATACTTAGCTTATCACCTTTCTATCTTACACTAGTTGAGTATCTTTAAATACAAATGAATAGAGACTAGACTAGACTAGACTAGACTAGACTAGACTAGAATAGACTAGACTAGACTAGACTAGACTAGACTAGACTAGACTAGAATAGAATAGAATAGAATAGAATAGAATAGAATAGAATATTTTTTATTGGCCAAGTGTGATTAGACACATAAGGAATTTGTCTCCAGTGTACAAGTTCTCAGTGTATATACAAGCAACAAAGTGATAAATCATAAATCATAAGATACAACCAACAAAATAATACTCATAAGATACCAACAGACACAATTAATAGGTGAGATGAGAAGAATAATAGTAATACAGCCCTATTACATGGTTAGATATCTTTAGGCATAAGACAGTGCTGGTGCAGTTAGTTGCTTAACAGAGTGATGGCATGGGGGGGGGAACTGTCTTTGTGTCTAGTTCTATTAATAAACCAAAACATCTGCATTTATTTTATGTTTGTACAAAACATCTTCCAGTGATCAGTGAAATATCTTGAAGAACTTATCTTGGTATTTGCTGTGTGACCTGGTCCAATAAAAAGTTACTAAAAATCCTCACAGATCTTCCAGGAATACTCTTGTACGTAAATTTACACAGGACTCAGGAATATCCTCTGGATATGGTAAAAAATGTGATGATGGTGACCACAATGGTAAATTGATGCTTCATCTGCTTTTATATGTGTTGCACAGCCCATCTTGATTTTTTTTTCATAATAACCTGAGATTCCCCCCTGACAGTCATGATCAACCAAGGTAGTCAGCAGATTACTATAGCAGAAATCTGCATTATTGACATTTGATCTTTCATCTCAGTATACAAATCTAATTAAGCAATATTTTAATTTCTCTTGAAAGCCATTCTCCTGAAATACTCATGAGTAAGTATATCTGCATATTTGTTATAGTTTTATTTTCTGTAAACAATTTGTCCCTTGTTAATAATTGCAAACGGCTTGTAAAGAAGGAAAATATGTTAAATTCCTGGGTTGAAATCACTCCCATAATTCAAATTAATGTTGTTCTGAAATTTATTTTCTCAGTTACTGCTATATTGCATCAAAATTTATTCCGCAGAAATGCAATGAATTATTAATCGCATCTCCTAAATCAGTTCCAGAATAGATTCCTGGTGGGGGGAAAATTTGCATGAATTTGAAAGAAAGAAAATGGCACGTAATCAGCATTGAAAAGCATGAGACTGGAAAACTATACTGCTTCAAGCCCTCACATGAATGTTGACTTAGATTAATATCAATGGTAAATAAATTCATATGGATTGAAATGAGACCACATTTCTTTTAAACTCTTTAATTCTAAATACACAAAAGCAGTATAAGGAGATTTTAATTGTCATCAGCATCAAATATTTTTTTTTCTATTCTCAGAGTCCACCCACTCACCCAATCTCTAATTCTGTTTTATAAATTTAAAAAAACTGCAAGCAAATTAAAAATCCTATTTTTTTTCCTGCCAAAGGGCCTATTTCTTGAAGGAACTTTTATTGGGCAGAACTGAAATTCAATTAAATCACAATTTTCAAATGAATAGGTTTGTTTTAGGATTTAAAATACATTGATATTTGGCAGAATTTTGTGTGCACACAACCCAACTCTTTGTATTATTATTTTTATAATTAAATATGTTTAAATAACCTTTTGAACCTTATATCCCATTCTAAGTAAGCAACAGAGCAACTGAATCAGTCAGCTTGCCTTTATTTCTTTGGGCTCAATGGTGCTGTGACATCAGTCCAAAATTTGACATGGCACATAATCAACTTGCTTGTTTTTATTGCTTCTCTAATGAATTAAGTATATAGAAGCAATTGTAAAGCTAAGACTGAAGAAGATGCAAAGAAGATACATGTCATTGACTTATCTGGTTAAAGGAAGTTTCTGTGAGATTGTCAATCCTACCGCTACTTAACTGTACTAGGACACTTGCAAACTGCATGGGAAATTGAATGTTTACAATTTTTAAATCATTCTTTATGTTTTTTTCCAATTGTATAAATGTCAAAGATTTTATGAGCATGGATGACTGATATTTGTATTCTTGGAGGCCATTCATTCTTCAAACAGAAACCTAGGAAATGATAATATAATTATTTGCACACAATCACTCTCTCAAATTAGGCCATGTGAGTTAAGTTAGCAGGAGATTTACATATGCCAGTACTGTATTTCATTAGATTCCATAACAGGCAACACAGAATTTGCTTTTTCCAGTAAGATGTGCTTCTTTTCTGCTCTGAAGTAACTAGGTTATCAGGCAAGTGCATGAAGACATGGCTTGAAGTCTTCGGTGCTGCCTGCTGTAACACATATAGTTGTTTTCTGCCACAATGCATTGGCATATTGACAGTATAACAGAGAATTCTTGGGGCAACACTTAACTTTGCTGGGCCACAAATTATGGTTAACTGTATGTTTTTTCCCCTCTTTCCTGCAATCACGTTTGATTCTCGGAGACTGCCTGGAAAAGTCCATGCAGTTTTCTTGGCAAGGCTTTTTCAGATGTGGTTTGTCATTGCCTCTTTCCTAGGGTTAAGAGAAAGTGACTGGCCCAAGATCACCCAGCTGGCTTCATACTCAAGTCATGACTATAACTCACTGTTTCCTAGTCTGTAGCTTTAATTGTTAAACCAAACAGGTTGCTTTAGCTTTATTGTTAAAGAGCGGGATTAATCTTCTACTTAAAAAAAAGGCAGCATTCAATAGGTTGCATACTTTTGATATATCACTAATTGTTTCTTTATTAAAGAGGTAACCGCCAATGAGTTTGTCTTAACTTGGAAATATTTTTGTATTTGTTAAGATCTTTGGCAACTCTACTACCATGACCTTAAGTACAATCCATATCCTTTGGAATGTCTACAGAAGTGTACATCTTAGCAAAGTAGTATTTAATAATTTAATTATTAAAAATAAATGTATATTTATTTCTTGCTGTGCCCTAAAGCCAATAAAATCCATTACTTTGGTGGATTTTCACATAAATCCCTCCATCCAGAGTCACCTTGTAGGAGAGATAGGTAGTATAAAAATTAAGTAAGTAAGTAAGTAAGTAAGTAAGTAAGTAAGTAAGTAAGTAAGTAAGTAAGTAAGTAAATCATTTTACTGGGTCACAGTGATACATATCTGAGTATTCTTTAAGCAAATATCTCTGTCTTTGCTTTTCTGTTTCTACTAAGTTTAGCTTAGCTGATTTCTTTTGTTCACAGCTTGCTAATACGAATTTTATTTCTGATATAAAACTAGATTTTTGATCACTGAGCAAACGTAGAATAACACTGAATCTCCACAGTCCCTGAGTACTTCTGTGCTGATTTTTGGTCTTGAACTGTAAATAAATTTAATTTATTTACATGCCTCAACTACGACAAACATATAGTCATATTTAGATTAAACCATAACATTTACACCAATCTTGTGCTCCAAAAAAACAGTTGCAACCAGAAAGTGACCCAATATGGCTATAATTGTTTGCGAGCTGCTCCTACCATGATAAATTCCTAGCATTAGAGTATTCCGCTGCTCTGAGAATTTCTTTCACTGGATCAGCCAGATATATAAACAATTTCTGGGAACATCAATATTTTCTCATGCCCCCTCCTAGCTGGAATTTTCTATTCAAGTTTTAGAACGGTGTTTTTCAACCTTAGCGATTTTAAGATGAGTGGATGTCAAGTCGCAGAATTCCCCAGCTGGAGTATAGCTGACTGGGGTATTCTGGGAGCTGAAGTTCACCCATCTTAAAAGTTGCCAAGTATGAGAAACGCTGGTTTAGAAGAGTGAGATTTCCACAGAACATACTAGAATTGCAAAACTTCTGGTCTAACCTTGAGCTGATAATGGAAGGCAGAGCTTTACCAATCAAGTGAATTATAAATATAAGATAGAAAACCTGGAAGGAATATATATCTATTGTTATACAAAAAAAAATGCTTTGATGGCCTGAAAGGGTAAATGACTTTCACTGTAGCTCCATGAACAAGATTCAAACCCACAAATAATCATTAAAATCCTTCTCAATATCTCTTTAGCCTTATCTGAAAGAAACAGAAGATGGTTCAAAGAGAGAATCGATTTGTTCAGAGGTTCAGAAAAGAGAGGCACTAATATTAAGGGCAGCAGGAACTGGCATCATGTAATCTTGCTCACTATTTCTGTTATACAATCATTGAGTAAGAATAAAATAATATATGACAAGGGCAAAAAGGCTATGTTGTAACCATTCATAGAGTGTTATTCAAATATTTAAAGAAATAATGATGAGGAAACAGCAAACAAGTATTGACAAAAGGCAATGACTAATAAGCTCAAGCAACCATATTTTTAAGGAACAACAGTTTTACATTGATAGGACAAACCACAATTATAATCCTAGAGACTAAAGAAATTAATAATTTCAGCACATGCTCAAACACTGACTCCTTTTACAACAATATATGGTTGTATCCATGTTAGAATTAAAAACTTTGTATTTCTATCCCAGGTAAATCTTACAAAGTTCTTTAGACCTTTTGCAACTGAAGTTTACAAAGCAGATCATATTTGAAGCACTGATGGTTGACTCATCCTCTGCCAATTTTTAACAAGTCATTCAGAATGGACCCTATAAGTAATGTATAAGTAACGTTAACTTTGCTAAAATTTGAAGAATATTGATTATAATGTTTCAAAATGTTTGTTGGATTATTATCAGCAAATTATTATGGAAGCTTAACGGGATTTGGTGGACTACAGGCAGTTGTGAAGCATATTTCGCCGGCGGGTTGAGGTGATCAGGTGTACTGTCTTCTAATAACAATTAACTAAGAAAAACAAATCTGGTACCGTAAGATAAAATACAACAGGACCAAACTATAAGGGATGCATAGTTTTGTACCTGCATAACTAGTTACAGAAATAAAAGTTAACATGGGGGAAAAGGCTACATCAGACTGAAACTTTGTGCATGCACTACAGTACAAGTCTCTGATGGAATTATCCCACCTTCACAATTATTAGCAATGGCTGGAGCCAATGGGCAATTTCTTCCATTTTATAAATGGAAAAGGAAAGGCTTCCTTTTGATTGAAGAGCAGAGGAGTGAAAAGATAAAAAAAATGTCATTTCCTCTCAAAATAAATCAATTATCAAGATTCTTCATTTGCTGGTTGGTTCACTTTTAAAAGCTATCAACTGTACATTACGAGGGCAAAAAGGGTAATAAACTACATCAATTTCTAATTTGGCCAGTAATGAAAGTAGCAGCACTTTGTAAAATGCAGAGACTTTGCCCATCGTCCTGAGTGAATTAAAGACTGTTTGCAGTTCTTCTCATTACAGAATTATATGCCACAAATATGTTTTCAAGTAATGTGCTCAGAAGGTGGTAAAAAAAATATTGTTCTTGGGCAAGACACACAACTTGGGTTTTTACAGAGCAGCTGAAAGGTGTAACACAGCATCACACCTTTCGTTCTGGACTGCTTCCTTTATTTTAGGAGCACACCCGACTTCTGGATTCAGATCTTTAAAATATCTGTTTCCTAAAGTGGAAAAGCATGGCCAATTGCTCTGAATGTATATTTGTAATGTTTCATTAGGCCTCTAAAGAGACTAGCAATAAACTTTAATAGCTCAGTCTAATAAGATGCAGTTGTGCCTCCAAAGGAAGCAAAAAACACCCAAATAAATGACTAACACTTAGGCCAAAGGCCGGTCTGTATAACAACTTTCATGATCGTGAAAACCAATGGTCGAAAAGAACTTCATTCAAGCTTTAAGACTGAACTTGTACAAGTTATCAAATGCTATTCCAGATACTAGTCCCAAAACAGATTCTTGGAGGAGTCCAAAATCTGCTTCTTTGTAAGAATTCTGTTTATTTCCCCTCTTATTGTCCATAAGTTATTATTTAATTTACTTAATTTATTATTCCATTTATTATTCCATTGTCCTTAAGGAATCATACGTGACAAATGTGCATGGAATCACCGGGGGAAGTAGCTTCTAAAAAAGGCTGCACATACTGAAATGGCCCTATTGCTACTTGTCATTCAGCGCACATCTTAGAGGTGGACAGTATTCTTATATTCAATTCATGCTACGCTAACAGCCTAAACACAGTCAGATGGTTTCTTCTTCTACCTTGTGAATCAAATTTAAAAAAGGAATGCAGAACAAATGTGCAGTTACAGCATAATATAGGGAATCTGAGGTCTTCTAGCTCCCGTCAAACTGTAACTCACAACATCCCACTCCCGTTATCCAGGGGGACTGGAGCTGCTGAAAGTTGTGATTCAGTAGCATATGGATAATGTAACTTTTTGCATTATGGATTGATAACTATTAAAATACAAAAAAACCAAAGAGGAGAGATAAACGGAATTCTTACAATGACCGCAAATTTTGAGGTCCTCCAGTGATCTTATTTGGACCAGTGCTATTACCAGCACATATTGACCAAGCTTGTAGAAAATAGCTAATACATGGAAACTCTAAAAATTCTATCAGGTGAACCTATCTACCAGGTTCCTTCCCAACTGCAAAAAATAAAAGGACAACAGTGAAGCAAAAGACCTTAATATGAAATTCATTCCTATCAGATCTCTCTCTGTCTCTCTCTCTGTCTCTGTCTCTCCCTCTCCCTCTTTCTCCTGAACCATCAGGAAAGAGAAATCTGAAACAGTCCAGTGCAAAGAGCAAAGATGTCTCTTTATATTCAGAAAAAGGATGATGATGAAATAATTGAGATTCAGTGCTTAGAGCAACTTTTTTTTAATTATACAGTATTTTTAGTGTTCTGGAAAAATGAGTGGAGGAGACACGGTGGAAGATTATAAAATTAACTGAATGTTTGATTTTACCATTATTATTTAAGAATCACCTGTCAGAATTAGCTGGCAGTAGATTCAGAACAAAAGTAAATAGTCCCTTAAGGAATTTACTATCTCCGAAATAATTAAATAGCTCTTAAAGGTGGATTAAGCAAACACATAGTAGGTGAATAAAGCTAATAGCAGATATTAACTGAGTAGTTGCTAAAACTGAGCTGGCTGGGACTGCTAATTCTTAGCCAGGAGCAAATTGAGACTGTAGTGGTAGGAGAGGAGGAGAATCTTTGCTGGAATCCGCTGCTTGTGCACTTTCTAGCAATGGTTTGTTGGCTGTGGTGCTGGATTAGATAAGTCCTTGCCCCAAACCATTTAGCTTTTTTTATGTTGTTAAGCAGCTCCTTCAGAGGTCCCTGCAATCTACATTTGGGGTAGTGTGATAAACGGGCTCTGCATCACCCCTCTTTACATATTAACTTTTCAAAGACTGTAGCCTGCTTCTTCTTCCACTTTTCCTAACAGGGACTTTTTCTTCTTAGTGCAAACATTTGACGTGATGTTTGGAATCTGAGCAGTGAAATAATATTGATGATTAAGGGCTTAGAAGAATAGGAGACTTGTCATCTATCGGCTACTCAATTGCCTTTTCAGTTTCACTTCTGGAGCTATTTGAGGGCCATTGAAGAACTGCAGAAGAAATGAATAAAGGAGTCTATTCCTATCCATTTTGGCAATGGGGTTAATCAGGAACCCTTCCTTGCAATCTATGCAGGATCGCATCGGATCACTTCTGCCTTGAACAGAAGAAAGAAGGGGAGAAGCAGCAGCTCTAAGCTTCATGTTCGAAGCATTGCTGATGCCAACAAATAGCAGAAATTACAACTTCATCACAAAAGGCAGGGCCTAAAGGAAGGAGAAGGTTTGAATAATAAAAGAAGGGACAAACTGGCTTTGAGCTGAGGCCTCATCCAAAGGTCCTTGAGAACATAGAATAATAGAATTGGAAGGGACTTTGGAAGTCTTCCAGTCCAGACCCTATGGCCTATACCATTTCAGACAAATGGTTGTCCAGTCCCTTTTTGAAAGCGTCCCGTGACTGAGCACTCAGAACTTCTGAAGGCAAGCTATTTAGAAAAAACTAAAGGAAAAAAAATAGAAAGTTGGAGAGGAATGAAGATGCAGAAATAAAGCAAGAATGAAGAGGTACCTTCTCTGACCGCCATTAGGGAAAGGGCCATAACGAACACCTCCACCAGATCCATTTCTCTTGGGTGTATATTAAATACAAAGATCTTCAGAGTTAGGCAAAAAAAAAAAAATTCCCCCAGCAAGCTGTGTATTTCATTCTCCTGACGTTGTAACTAATTTCCATATAGCAACATCTCTCTCTCACTTGTGGTTTCACTCATCAAGAAACTGTCAATATGGTCCTAGACTGGGTTGCAGCTCAAGGAAGCTGAAAAATGCAGCAAAGTGAGGCAAGAGCATTCAGAGGGTGGAGGGAGAAACAAAATGAAACTCTTATCAAATGAGGCTGGTGATCAAGATGCTACAAAGAAAGCATTAGGGCTTCTTCCAGGATGAGATACAAAGGCTTGATAGTTTTATCTTGGTTCTTTTTCTCAGAACTGCACGATTTAGCTGTTGCTTTTTTTCTACAATGAACATATTCCCTTTTCATTTGGTGGGCTGAATTTTTTTAATGAAGATTGTTGACGTCAATCCTGAAATTATAAAATTCTGTGCATTATTTTTCAACCACCTCTTTTTGTCTTTTTTTAACCTTCGAATTCATAGTCTCTTTGGTTTGATATCCCCTCATTCCCTGCTATAAAACTCAAGGGAAACCATTTGGTCGCTGACTGAAAAAGATGGGCACTTGAAGCCAAACTGAAACATCCTTTGGCAATTTCTTAAGATCCTTCAGCTGTACTGAATAAAATCAGTTCAGCTCAATCCTACCTCCTTAATGATTTCCTTTTTCTGTAATATCATTTCCACTGGACTGCCCATGCACTAGCTTTTAATCTGCTGCTCTAAGTCAAAGAAATCAGAAAACACGATGTGCGGGTAAAGGGTGTCACTGTATAGTTTTAATTTTAACTTTGGCCTCTAGTCTTCTCTACAAAATCCCAGGAAGCTTTGAAATGCTGCCCTCCAATGGACTTTTATCAGTACTACAGAAACACATGGGGGAGCATTCAATTGTAATGTTGCTAGGTTGAACCCTCTATATGTTCTGTCCACCTGCTCCTGAACAAACCTGTTCATTGGACAATGGTCAGCGCAAAGCATTGGTAAACTATGAGAAACCCTGTTGTCTCCTCACCGTCCAATGTTTTCTCTCTTGGGTGCCTCAGTGCCAGATACCACTCACACTCCAATATGTGTGAGAAACGGCCTGCTGCCTCCCTCCCTCCCAGCTTGTTTTTAGAAGCGCATGGAACGCTATTACAGTATAGACAAGAAACAACGGATGGAAAGTAACCAAAGAGAGAAGCAACCTAGAATTAAGGAGAAATTTTATAAAAGTTAGAACAATTAATCAGTGGAACAACCTGCCTCCAGAAGCTATGAATGCTCCAACACTGGAAGTTTTTAAGAAGAGACTGGACAGTCATTTGTCTGAAATGGTATAGGGTTTCCTGCCTGAGCAGGGGGTTGGACTAGATGACCTCTAAGGTCTCTTTCAACTTCATTATTATTATTATTATTATTATTATTATTATTATTATTATTATTATTATTATTATTATTATTATTATTATTATTATTATTATAGTATCTGGCTCTGCTGGCTGCAGGTGCTTTCTCTGCAAAACTTCCATAAGTTTGCAGCGCAGGGATGATAAGGGCAATGGAGAGAAAACACAGTGGGTTTGATTGAAAGCAGGAAAAAATGTAGCAGAGCTCAATATGAAAAATGCATCATGGAGTTGCAATTATTGGACCTTAGGAATTTCCACTTGCACTTATTTTATCATTATTGGATGATAATAGATGGACTTTAATCTCAGGACAACTGCTGGTAACTGGGTGTATCGTTCTTCCACAGTTCTACTTTTTTGTTTGCTACTGTCATATCCAAAGGGAAACTCATATGGCAAAATATGCAAGTCTTATATTGCCTATATCCAAATCATGGCTTTGACCATGCATTTTCCCCATAAATGTTCATACAGAAGACAAATTAATAAAAACAGTAGGCACTTACTTCAGAAAGTCTTTTCAACTGCTTGAAGTCATTTCGTTAGACAAGTATGTACAGGGATCCACTTTTTTTGTTCTGCAAGTGATTTGGATTGTTATTTCTCAGCTGCCTGTATTTTATTTTTTATAATGTTTTATTGTTTTTATTTAATTCTATTTGAGCCCAGGATTACTAGATGAGATGGGTAGTTATATACATTGCACAAATAAATAAAAATAACCCATGCCACCTTCATATATATTCCCACAGCTATTGTTTAAAGAAGAATTACTTCAGCCAGATATGACTAAAAGCCTTCCTAAAACAAATTTACAACATCACCAGAATGGCCTGAAAATCCCAGTGATACCTTCTGGTTTCTTGACTGCGCACAGTTGTGTGGGATAGCAAGATGGATAGTATATAAATTTAATAATAAATAATTTTAAAACATGATTTAAATAGTGTAATCCAATTGGTTTATATATTACAAATAAACCAACTGTCTTCCTGTTCATCATAGAACCATGATGGAAAAAATAAATATGGCAATTCTGCCTCTCTGCAATCTGATTTTTGAAAGAGTTAAATTCATGTGACCAGACCAGATTTTAATTGGTAGATTCTCAAGCCCAAGTGATTTTGACACAAAGGCTACATCTTACATAAAAGAAAGGTGAAGAGCATGTGCCACTGGTTGTGTTTCAGCCAATCCCTGCCTTCAATATATCCACCCTGACCCCTCCCAGAGTGTGTTGACCAGAACTTGCCTCAGTGAAGAATTTTGACTTGCTCAACAATCCAACCACACAGTGTGGTAAAGTTCTTGTGAAGAGCCAGTGATTAGCTTGACAAAGTTCAAGGCAGAACAAAGGCGGTCTGTTTTGAAGAGTGGGTTGTTTCAATCTCAGGATTAAATCTCAGAATCTCTGTTTTTGGTTCATGTAATAATAATAACAAAAACAACAACAACAACAACAACAATTAATAATAATAAAGTTGGAAGGGACCTTGGAGGTCATCTAGTCCAACCCCCTGCTCAGGCAGGAAACCCTATACCATCTCGGACAAATGGCTGTCCAGTCTCTTCTTAAAAACTTCCAGTGTTGGAGCATTCATCGCTTCTGGAGGCAGGTTGTGCTAGACATGTACTAAATGAATATTCAGCATAGCAACCCACCCACTCCCTTTTGCAGTTTAGAAGTGGGACTCTACTTTGCTTTTTAGTTTTGCTTCAAAAGGGCCCTTTTGCTCAAGCCTTACAAAAAAACCCAAATCATATTTTTCAAAGATCTGTACTGCCTTACTGGACAGCATACATTTGTCCCAGGTGACTTGAAGTAGAAACAAGATTTCAAACCAGAGAAGTAGGCCAGCAGTAACTGAATTTTGCTAAGTTTGACTGCTGAGGAAAGGCTCTAAAATCTGAACCTGTAAAGCAGTGTTTTTCAAACTTGGCAGCTTTAAGGCATTTGGACTTCAACTCCAGAATTCCCCAGCCAGTACACTGGCTAAGGAATTCTTTAATTCCACCCATCTGCTATGAAGCTGGTAACTGTGATCTATTAGCTCAGTCATGGCAATTGCCTACTAGGCATTCACAAAACTGATTTAATATTTTGCCTACCTGTTTGTCTGCATTCCTTCCTGGCTGGCTGCCTGTTTTTGAACTCAAAGATCTGTTGCCTTAGATATCCAGTCTTGACACTGTGAGTGGAGAAAGTCTCATTTGGAGTGAGGAAAAATATCTTTTTGAAGTGTTTAATAGACTACTGTGGAATGCAAAGAAATGGATCAACTTTTTCTTCGATCTGTCCCAATTTTTTCCATTGACTTCTATATGCATTGAACTCAGAACTCTATATACATTACACTCAGAAATTGTCCTCCCAGTTTGACCAATGGGTTTGTGGCCTGGGAGTTTTGAAAGCTATTGTCTGCCATATCTGGAGAGCATAGAATTTAGCTAATGCAGCCTAAAGTAGTGCATGTCCAGTGTATCTTGAATCACACTGCAACAGGTAACTGATATTGTCCGATCTGTACTGTTTTGTAAACATGCTTGACTTCTGCCCTCATGAAACAGATCTGGGTACAATATTGGCACATGGGTGGCTCTAAATTAGCATAGGATGATTTCCTTGCCAAATTATCATTAATTTGGTTCTAGGCTAGCAGGAGTATAGATTTTGTACCAATAGGGATACATCCCAGTTTCAGCATCAAGCTGTTTGGACATAACTCAGCAGAACAAAGAGCAACCTTCGCCAAGTGATGATTTGGAATGCAGCTTCCATGTCAGATGGTTTCCCCCACCCACTTCATCTTTCTTATTTAAATTAGTTCAGAAAGTACCTGCCAAGATTAAAGTCAGATGTATGAACAGCAAATGTCTCTCAAAATTTGCTCAAGCTTTGCTTTAGGCCTCTCTCTTTCTCCTCTTGTTTTAAAGAATTGGTTGTAATTTCAAAGCAACACATCTCAAATGGCTTTTTTTTTAAGAACTCTAAGGTCTGGGCAGTTTCCTCCTGTTTTAAAACTTTCAGCATACAACCTTGTTTAAAATGAGAAATTAAGAATCAGTGCCATTATTCAATTAGTAGATCACGGGGGGGGGGGGATTAAGGGGGAAAAGTTGAAATTTGATGACAACTCATCTCAAAAGCTTAGGAATTACATCAGAAGGAAATGGCACCATGAGAAAAGTGTTAATTGTGGCATTTGGGGATCAATTTGATTATTCTGAAAGATGGACATATTGCTGCACAGTGACAAAGATCTAGAAATCAACTTTGTCAAACTTTCAGCAGCAAAGGAAATTATTTCCAGCAGATACGATTAGGTCTAATATTTGAATCTGATATATTTTCCTCACTTTGGATATAAGAAATAGAACCATTGATTCACCTGTAAGCAGAACATTTAAAAATTGAATGGTTGATTGTCTGCAGGAAGATAGAGTCAATCAACTATCAAGCATCATGCCTGATTTTCCAATCTGTTTGACTCTGAAAAGTCTAATAGCAATAGTAGAAAGAAGCAGAGAGAGAAAGCAACCTGCCTAGACAAGTATGTATCTGTGGCTAAATCAGCCTTACTGATCAAAGCAGAAATTTGGTAGATATGAAACCTTATAATTATGTTTACCGGCTCCCACTATGTGCTGTACCACAAAATGGAAAATCATCTGCATCTATATCTTACCCCCTCCCATATGTCCATTGTTGCTGTAACCACACAGCTGTCTTACATTACCTCCCCAGGGCTTCATTCCTATCCCCCAAATGTCACTCTTGATTATGTATTAATTACTCATCACCCAAAGTGTGGAGGCACTGTAGTTAATACCCAGCTTGAATTTATACATCTTCCAGTTTGTCACTTAACTGCCTCTAGCAATGGCTGCCTTTATAAATGCCTCATTAAGTTTAATTTAGTCAAATGCCTTTGCCTTGTTACAACAAAGTAGAAGGTGGTTAATAAAAAGAAGAGTACTAGTACTTCAACTGGCCAATGCCTATTTTTTTTATTATCTCTACAAGTTGGAAGAGCATATTTGAATATTTTAAGCCGCCCAGAGTTGCCTTACAATAAGATGGGCAAACAAATTAATTAAATAAATAAAAAAGTATTGAATTTATACCTTATATTGTTCATTGTCTACATTGTCTGGCTGAGGTGACAGTTCATTGCCTACTATCTTGAAATGTAGGACAGTACTTTTGGAATAAAATACACTTAATGACTACAAAATAGGACATTACAAACTCAGAGAATATATCCAACCACAGAAACATGTATTTAGCGTTCATGTTTATTTTATAATGGATTTTTATGTTAGGGAAACTGATATTTCTCATGCTGCTGGGCTCTGCCTTACTGAAATAGTAGTGATTTTAACAGATTTAAAAGTAGTGATTTTACCTTTATTCTCTAGCCTGTAATGAGAGGGAGGGAGAAGAACAAGGATGGGTTAAGGCAGAAGCAACTGAGTGTAAATTAATTGTGTAAGAGGGATCCTAAATGAGGATTCAGATTTTCATTTTCATTTTTTCTAGATTGGGAGCCAGAAAAAGGAATCAAGAATTAAGGCAGCACCAGAAATATTTTTTTAAAATATAAATTAATTCCTTGCACATTTCTGGGATTTTTATTTATTTTGTTCTCTGTTGAGTGGGGGAAGGCAAAAGAAGCTACAAGATACTCTAACAGCACTTTCATAATAAAAGTCAGTGTATCTTGGAGGCAAGGAGATGGGTGAATTTTAATTTAATTTTGATTTTTTAATGGAAAAGAGGAACCATCCACTTCCACTGATACAGTTTTACTTGTTATTGTTTTGCTGTTGTTTGTTGTGTGTGTCACTCAATCCATGCTCTATGAAATTTTAACTGACCAGAATAAAAGATTAGGACATCTGAGGGCACAACATCACTTGGCTAAATTTCTTATTAAAGACAGGCTATCTTGGATAGAGGTTTCAAATGAAACCAGCAAGCATCAAAAAGCAGAGGAAAACAAAGGAGATATTAGAACCCAAAGGTAAAAATACACAAAGAAAAGCCAAAGCCAAGAAGAAAGATATTGGAGTCTGGAAGGATCTTAGCAAAGAATATCAAAGAGTTCTTAGAAGCAGAATTAAACGAGCTTTGTAAAGACATCAAAGATGGAAACGAATACAAAGAAAGAAGAAAAGTCTTCCAAAAGATCTCCAAATGCAGAAAGTTCAAACCCTGAACTGATAGACAAAGGACAATAATTAATAACAGTTTCAAAAAAAGATCAAATAAAGATGGAAGGGATATATTGAAATTCTGAACGGCAGAGATGTCAACATTCATGATACCTTAGAAAATATTTTTTACTTATAAGATCAGGGGCCTTCAAACTTGGCCCTTTTATGACTTGTGGACTTCAACTCCCAGAATTCCTCAGCCAGGCATGCTGGCTGAGGAATTCTGGGAGTTAAAGTCCACAAATCACAAAAGGGCCAAGTTTGAAGACCCCTGTATAAGATGTTTCAGGACTTGGAGCTGAAGTTGGATCAGCACTCCAGTCATTACCAAGTTAAAAGGCTACAGAAATTAATGGAATATCTATAGAAATATGGCAAGGAACAGAAGAAAAACCTGTAAAGGTGCTAATCAAGCTATGCCAGTAAATCTGGGGAAACAACACAATGGACAACAGACTGGAAGAAGTCAATCTACATATCAGTATCAGAAAAGAGACTTAACAGAATGTGCAAACAGTTGTATTCTATGTTTATTTTCACATGCTACCAAAATAATGTTCAGAATCATCCATCACGCTTTAGGAAAGTTGAGGAATAAGGGACATTATTGCTAATGCACACTGGATAATTGAAAAAGCCAAAGAATACCAAAAAGAAATCAAAATGTACTTCATTGATTATAGAGAGACCTTTGATTGTATACTAGGCTGTATCAAGCCGCAGAATGTCCTTAGAAAGATGGATATCCCAGAACACTTTCCAGTCCTCATGAGAAACCTATACATAAGACAGGAAACCATACTTCAGACAAAACATGGCAAAACAGGTAAAGAAGTGAGACAAGGCTGTATACGCTTTCCTTATTCATTCAAACAATATGCTAAATAGTTATTGAGGGAAGTTGGATTAAAAGAAGGTGGACATGGTTTAAAATTGGAGAAAGAAATATCATTAACCTGCTGTTGACATTATTCTGATAGCTGGAAATGCAAATATCCTGCCGGCTGTAGTAATGAAAGTCAGGTAATACGGTAGAAAAAAAATTGGATTAAAATTAAATATAAAGAAAATCAAATTAATGTCAGCAGGTACAACAGCTAGCTTTAGCGTTGACAGTGAAGGTTCTGAAGTGGTAGATAGCTGCTGCTTTTTAGGAACAACTATCAATATTAAAGAACCAGCAGTCAAGAAATATGCCACAGTAGCTCTTAGCAGAAAAACAATGACAGCATCGGAACAGTTATTCAATTATTGTGATATATCTGTATTAACAAAGATAAAAAACATTAGGCATTGGATTTCCCTTTGACATTCTATGGTTATAAAAGTTGGAGCTTGAAGAAGCAGAATAAAAAGAATATTGGCACTTTTGAACTTTGGTGTTGGAGAAGACTCCTGACAGTAAATAATAGATGATAATTTAAAACAAACTAACAAATGGATAGCAGTATCACTTAGACTTATACAGTTTTACAGCATTCTCTGGGCGGTTTACAGAGTCAGTATATTTCCCCTAACAATCTGGGCCCTCATTTTACCAACCTCGGAAGGATGGAAGGCTGAGTCAACCTGAAGCTGGTCAGGATCGAACTCCTGCCAATTGGAAGAGTTAGCCTACAATACTGCATTCTAACTACTGTACCACCACGGATCACACATCAATAAAATTTAAAGTTCTTACTGAAGGTCCTACTGACCAGACTTAAATGATCATATTTTGCATATATTACATGAAGACACAGCTTTCTTGAGAAGTTTATAAAATGCTGGGAAAGATGGAAGAAAATTGAAAAGGATGACAAGCAGCAAGGTGGATGGTCTTGATTATAAGTGGTGATGGGTGCACCCATGAAAAACAAAGGGCTTGGTTGGGGACAAAAGGGCTAAAGAAGGTCTACCTATATCAAGATATTGAGAATCAAAACACATAATCAGTCAATGAATTAATATGTTTTCAACTCTGGTGACTCTTAAAAGGCATTTCATTTAACAAACAGAGACATAGTTTTTTTTGAAAAACCTGATAGCCACTATATTATATCTCAGTTAATTAGAGAACCAACTAATCGTTATGTGAACTGAATATTAAAGCTGTATATTGATTTTGTGTTTGGTATATTTTCCCTTTTTTATTAACTGATACAAGATAATTCAATGCAACTGCAGTTCTTGAGGAGAATAAATAAATATAGCTGCAAAATGCATTTTTAATTAAGGTTTACAACATTGATTTAAAACTTGTTGGTAGACTAGTTAACACAGAGATCGAGGCTCACCTCCCTCTTTCTTTGGCTTCTACTCTTCCCATGCTTTTAGGCTAGCTATGAGCCTCGTTGTATTATACAGTAGATCTTATCAATTCTTCCTCTCTCCATAGTGAAATGTTTTGCCGAAGCGCACAGATTCCTGTGCGCTTGATCAAGCTACTTGATCTAGCTTTTCAGGAATTATCTATATTTTGCAATTGGTCCTTGTATTTTCTTGACAAACCCAATTATGTTGTTATTTGATATACTAATTTTCGGATCTATACTTCTCACTGTATCATACATCTGTGTAAAATTAACTGCAAACCATTTAGGATTTCAGTCAGGAACATAAAATTATTTGTAGTCCCTGACTTACAACCACAATTGAGCCCATAATTTCTATTGCTAAGCAAGACAGTTTTTAAGTGCAGTTTGCTTCATTTTACGACTGTTTTTGCCACAATTGTTAAGTGAATCACTTCAGTTGTTAAGTTAGTTAGTAACAGGGTTGTTAAGTGAATCTGATTTCCCCATTGACTTTGCTTGTCAGAAGGTCTCTAAAAGTGATCACATGATCCCAGAACATTGCAACCATCCTAAATACATGCCAATTGGCAAGAATCCAAATTTTGATCATGTGACATAGGGATGCTACAATGGTGATGTGATAAACGGTCATAAGTCACTTTTTTCAGGGCCTTGTAACTTCAAATGGTCATTAAACATACTATCTGTATGTGTATATTTACATTCCCAACACACATACACTTGCAGTCATCACACACATTCCTTATGCATTTGTCCATAAATAAATGGTACTACATCCACATAGAGAGAAGTAAGCAGTGGAGTACCACAAGGTTCCATCTTAGGCCCAGTACTCTTAAATATCTTCATTAATGACTTAGATGAGGGAATAGAAGGAGAAGTCATCAAATTTGCAGATGACACCAAACTGGCAGGAATAGCCAACACCCCAGAAGACAAGCTCAGGGTCAAAAAAGATCCTGACAAACTTGAACAATTGGCCTTATCCAACAAAATGAGTTTTAATGTGGATAAAAGCAAAGTTTTACATTTAGGCAGGAAAAACCAAAGGTTTAAGTACAGAATAGGCGAGACCTGGCTCAAAAACAGTAGCTGTGAGAGGGACCTTGGAGTCCTAGTGGACAATCACTTGACCATGAGCCAGCAGTGTGCAGCAGCAGCCAAAAAAGCTAATACAGTCCTGGGTTGTATAAACAGAGGCATAGAATCAAGATCACACAAAGTATTAGTACCGCTTTATAAAATCCTAGTAAGACCGCACCTGCAATACTGCAACCAATTTTGGTCACCATACTACAGAAAAGATGTTGAGACCTTGGAAAAAGTTCAGAGAAGAGCAACTAAAATGATCAAAGGCCTGGAGACTAAAACATATGAAGAATGGCTGCAGGACTTGGGTTTGGCTAGTCTAAAGAAAAGAAGAAACAGGGGCAACATGATAGCAGTATTCCAGTATCTGAGGGGATGCCACAAAGAAGAGGAGGTCAAACTATTCTCCAAAGCACCAGAAGGCAAGATAAGAAACAATGATTAGAAACTGACCAAAGAGAGAAGCAACCTGGAATTAAGGAGAAACTTCCTAACAGTGAGGACAATTAACCAGTGGAACAGCTTGCCTTCAGGAATCGTGGGCGCTCCATCACTGGAGGTTTTTAAGAAGAGATATAGGTTCTCCTGCTTGAGCAGAGGGTTGGACTAGAAGACCTCCAAGGTCCCTTCCAGCTCTTTTCTATTGTTATTCTATTCTTATCTTAAACATCCAAGAGAACATCACACATTCTTACCTCACCCCTGCCCAACGGTGAGCCATTTGCTAAATATTGCATTTTTCTCCACCTACTTGAATTCCATTATCAATTATCACTTTCAATCACCAATCTGCACATTTCATACAAATTGAAATGGAGAATGGGAATATCCACTTTTGGAAAATCAGAGAATCTAAATTTTAAAAAATGTAAAAACAATGTAAATAAAAAACATGAGACAGATGGGAAAATATATAATAATTAAAAGTTTAAATGTGGTGTGGAATTATGCTCCTAAAAATGGATTTTTACATTTTATTGTGAGCTTCAGCTAATCCAGTCTGGGGTTTGACAAAGAAAATAATTCTATGGAAGGAAATTTATTCTGCTATTAATGAATGGATTCAAAATACGTAGTCTTTATCATTGTTTGCAATGACTTTATATTTTAAAGTAAGATGAAACAATTTGCTTCTACATTTAAGGACAAACGTAAGGATTGAAGTAATGTTTCACTGAAATGAGTTTTTTCTCCTAGTTTCTTTTATATTTTCCTTTGTGCTCAGTTTACTTTAATCACTGTAATGTCTAGTTTTTTACTGTACAATGACTGACAAATTATTTTTTGTTATCTTACTTATTCTTCACTTATTTAAAATTCAGTCCATAGTTTCCAAAACATTTTATAATTTCAACCTTATTCCCTTGCTATAAATCCATAAGCAGACAATGTATTTCTTTCTTGTACTCATACAGCATTCAATTACCTGCTGAATAGCAAATTTCTGATCCACATATTCTCTGCTCATCATTAAGATTCACCTTCCCAGATGTTGGTTGCTGCCTCTGAGACCTTTTCAGTTAGACTTATGCCAAACACCTCCCCAGCTCCATTGTTTTGACCTTTCCTTTTGTATAAGGGCATTGTGCAGGCATGCATACAATTTTCACACATGTTAAAAAGTCACATAAGAGAAACATATTCATTTATCAACTTTCTTCAGTTGATATGCCATGTACTATCTTTCAACATTGTCACAGAATGTACTGTACATCTTTGTTTTCATCCAGTTTTTAATCAATTGGATGTTTACATATATAGCTTTTGTTTCATTTTTACTTCTTCAACATACTATTTTCATTCTCCTATGGAACTTTAGCATTCTTTTGCTTCAGTTTATCCCAAAACATTTCATTCTTAATTCCATTCACTCTCTGAAAGTTGTTTTTTTATTTATTTTTTCAACCATTTTCAAAACATTTTATTCAATCAAATCATTTTGTATTTTGTCAGTATATTTTATTCTGAACTACTCCTTATTCTTTTTTGACTATTGTGAGACAAGGCTACCATACCGAAGATGAAGCAGGCACATAAGCAGGATGGACAAAAGCCAGGAAACTTATCTGAATCTTATCTAGAAGTCCCTTTAGGGAGGTAATTTAAGAAAGAGCCAAGTTCTTGAGGAGATGAAAGAAAAAAAATGTCACATGAATCAGACAAAAGAAGTTGAGCCTGAGAACATGGAAGCTCCCAAAGACAGATCAAGACTTGAAAATCAACAAGGCAGTCTTTACAATCAACAAAGTAAGGACTTTTGGGGGGATAAAAGGGGTCCTGAAGCCCACCCACTCTATGAATTGTGCTAGGATCCAGACTTGGCAGCTTGTGCCCCTCTGGCTAATGCTTGCCAGCCTAGTTTAGAAAAACTTGGTCTGTGTGTATGGGGTTGTGTGTGTGTGTGTGTGTGTGTGTGTGTGAATGTATCTTGTAACAAGTAAACTTTTGCTATTACTTTAGATTCACTGAGTCTCCCCGTATTCCAAAGAACCAGTTGTGCCTCCATGTTCAATTGAAAATGATTTGAGTGTGGCTGTTGACCAGGGCTATGAGTGTGAGAGTGAGTGATCATAAGCTGAACATGGGAGTAGGTGTAACACTAAATGCTTTGCAACTATTTTTTCCTCTGTATGCACATTACAGTAGCTTTTTCTCATCCTCATATTTATAGCTGTTATTGTCTTGCCTGCATAGTTTCTTACCTGCTCCTTCCTTTACTACATCATTCCACAAAGCATTCTTCATCATATTTCCCATTAACATTAAGTTCACATCCTTCCATTGTATTTTGCAACATAATTATGTCCACTGTGTTCTAAGCAGCTTCTTCATCTTTTTCTAGTATATTCACTTTCCATTCATTCAGCTGGGAAATTATTGCATAATACATTTACAGGACTCACACTGGGTTTTTTTCTTAACATTGTTCTACTTTTCTTTTTTCTTTTCTTCTTAGAATTATTTGTATTCTTAAATTCCTATTTACATCTCTATGATATGTAGCTTAAACTGTATATTTGAAACAGAAAGAAACTTTCTAGGCAGATATTCACTACTAGTCACTATTTTTATATATTCTTGGTCTCTGAGTGGTTGAATCACCTTTTCTATACTTTCTCATCTTATTTCTATCCATCCATGTCACCAAATGAATTACTTTCCCCTCCAAGTCACATTGAACTGGAGTATTTGAAATTTTTCCAAAAATTCACTAGAGCGTAACATGTAATCAACATTCTATCTCATGAGTAATATGTAAATGATAGATAGATAGATAGGTAGGTAGGTAGGTAGGTAGGTAGGTAGGTAGGTAGATAGATAGATAGATAGATAGATAGATAGATAGATAGATAGATAGATAGATAGATAGATAGATAGATAGATAGATAGATAGATAGATTGGATGATAAGGAATTTACTGGAGCTACTTCACTGGAACTACAAAAAGGACATTGATAAAGATGACAATAATTTTGAGAGACTACGAGAAAGCAGATGTTAGAACTTTGTAGGAATTAAAGATTGCTGGCAGAAAGAAGAAAAAAATACATAATTGGTTTATTTGATTATGATTAAAATAATAGTTTGCTATCTCTGGTGATGTCTACAGTTAGTCCTTGATTTATAACCAAAGTTACAATGGCCTCGGAAGGGATGCTTTACGGCCCATAAAGCACTTTCAGCCATCATAACACGTCATTCTGCCCTCTCCTGCAGTCACATGATTCCATTCCAACAACCAGCTTGCATTTATAAATAGTTGCAGCATGCTGTGGTCACATGACCATTATTTGCCATATTTCCGAAAAAAAGGCCCTTTCAGGAGAATGCATTGGCCTAATGACTGTGTGATTTTCTTAATGAAGAATGGATTTCCTTAATGACCATCTGATTTGGTTAATGAACTCTGTAAAATGGTAAAAAGAATCACGTTCAGTCACTTGGTTATCTCAACTCAAAATTCTGGTTCCAACTGTGGTTGAAGTTGAGAACTACTTCTAATGTTTTTTTAAAAAATTGGGATTGGATGATGACAGCTATTTGTGGTAATGTTTAATTAGGTTGTTGAAGGAAAAATCTTCACCAGGGTCCAGTCCAAGCCAGGAATAAACAAAATGGAGACTGCTTTAGAAAGAAGGTTGCAGTTTATTGAAGAGGAGAGCCAGACAGAAAAATTGCTCTGGGAAAACTGACAACATGTAGCTGGGAGTGATAGGTTTTTATACCTTCTTGAGCTTTTGTTTGGAGTTTTTCTTGTTTGAGGCTTTTTATTTCCTGTGTCATGTACTTTGACTTGAGTCTGAGTGTGCCCTTTTGGTATTGGTGAGTTAATCCCATTACATTTCCTGTCCTTAGAATTTGGGTGGGGGTATGTAGATTTTAGGGGTCTTTGTCTTCCTGATTTCTTCAGTTTCTAGCTGGAAGGCTCAAACCTTTCTGAAAGGATTATTTAATTTGCATTTCTAAAAGATGGCCTCAGCTGAGTTTTCTGCTTGGGGGAGAGGGGCTGGTGCTGGTTTCTGTCCTTTTTAAAAAGATCTTCTCCATTATTCCTTTGGGGAAATATATTCTGCCTTTTTAATAATCCCCAAAATATTTCTTTCTCTGGATTCTTCCCACAAGGTATAATGGATTAATTTGTAAGATTATTTTTCAGAATGTTTAATTGCTGATTGGCATTGGATTTTGTTATTTGAGGGGGGAGATTAGGGGCAATTTGCTCAAATGGAAATGGAGGTATAAATATTTCAGTTGTTATTTCTGTTAACCCTTCTTGGCTATAGCTCATTAATAAGGCAAATTGAAGATCTGGAGATGGCTTTATGAAAAACAGGGTAAGGGATGGAGAGTGTACAAGTATTTAGTTCTATTTTAATAGGCAGCAATGTTAAGGTCAATTATACTTACTGGAGAGGAAGGGGAAGTTTTGTCTTCTAATTTTTTTTCTTCCTTTTTCACATATGTGGTCCCATGCAATGTGACCACATGCCTTTGTCATTGTCTCTAAAGTGATCAACTACCCCATCTTCTTCCTACATCACCGTTGTCCTATGTCGATGGCCGCTTGCTTTAGCTGAGCTGCTGGGATGATGTTCGTGCTTTGGGTGACCCTGCTGGGAATATTTACTCTTGGTGTTCACTCCAGATATTCTTTGCTCATCCCTCCCAGGAACACACACACACCCCCAATCCATGATGCAGAGGGGACTTTGGGGGTGGGGTAGAGCAAAGCAAAGTATGTTTCAAAAATTCTTCTCAAAAATAGTATGGACCTGTTGAGAGCTTTTAATCTTCAAAAGTTAGATAAATTAGTGTGGATATCAAAGTTTTGGTCTCTTATAAGAAAAGAAGTGAATAGGGCAGTGACTAAGTAACTAATTTATTGAATTATCATCCTGACTCATTTATAGGATTTTATAAAAGTTCAAATGTTGTGGGAATCTTTTCTCTGTCTTGATTCTTTTTGTCCATACATGCAAAAATATTTGCAGAAGAAGATGTGGAATAAATGTATAGGTTTTTTGATTGATCGCATTAGGGACAATTCACTTGGGGCCGATCCTACCTAAAACTATGTGGTCATGTGGTTCTGCCTTGATAGACATACAGGAAAATGGCAGTTTGGCTGTGTGTGTGTGTGTGTGTTTGTGTGTGTGTGTGTGTGTGTGTGTGTGTACAGCAGATGCAAAAGGGGTGGTGCTGCAAAAGGGGCAGGAGAAAATAAAGGCTCCCATGAAAAGGAACCCGTCTTAGCCAGCATAATAAGAATGTTTCCTTTCAGGGAAGTGAGCACTCATGTGATGCTTGTCTTAGAGGGGAGAAATGGGGAAGTGAATGCAGCACTAAAAGGCTTTGGAGAAGAGAGGAGATCAGGAAATAAAAGCCAACCTAGAAAGATCCAGAGAGAAATGGCAAAGAAGTAAGGTCCGTACAGAAGCAGAAACAAGGATTCCGAGATCGGGCCTCCACCATGGCCTCTCGGCGAGCTGAAGGGGAGTGCAATCCCCTGTTGGAGCAGAAAGAAGCCCAGCTCAGTGGGCCAATCCCATCTCCCTTTGAGGGCAGAAAGGCTGCCTGCCTGGCTGTGCTGCTGGTGGAGATCCTGGAGCGCGCAGCTTTCTTTGGTATCGTCTCCAACCTTGTCTTGTATCTCAACAGCAGCACCTTTAATTGGGGTGGCTCCCAGGCTTCTCAGGCAGTTTTGATCTTCATAGGTGCCTCCTACCTGCTCTCGCCCATTGGGGGCTGGCTTGCCGATGCTTACCTAGGCTGCTACTGGACTATTGTCTTCAGCTTCCTGCTCTACCTTATCTCAGCATGCCTGTTGCCCACCGTGGCCTCACAGGAGGGGCGCCTCTGGTTGTGTGGAGAGATGCCATCATACCCAATACAGCCTTCGTGCCAAGGTGACATCTCAGAGTGTAAACAAGAGCTGCCAAATCCATATTGTGCCCCTCTCCTGTACACTGGTCTACTGGTCCTGGCCCTTGGCATCAGCTCCGTCAAGGCCAACCTCATTCCATTTGGTGCCGATCAGGTAAGAGATCATCTTTTGGATCTATCCTTTCTTTATTTCAAGGCAAGCAATTTGGAATTATTACTAAATTTTTCATTGGGTTGCTGGGATGGTTCTGCCCCAATAAGCCTCAGGGTTTTGCCTTAAAAACATATTTTGATGTAAGGTAATGTCTTTTATTGTTTCGTGTTTACTGATTTCAGATAGTTGTACCATATTTTTTGATACACATTTTCTAAATTATTGCCCAGTTCATAAGTTCAAAGCAGTAAGACTATAGGAAGACACAATAGTATTTTGATTTAATTAGACAAAGATAGAAAAGGCCTCTGAAAATGAAAGAAAATTTACCCAGGGCTGAAAAGGCAAACTTTGATGGCTGGCAAAGCTCTGGGATGGGGGCGGGGAGTTCCAGAACTCAAGAACATTAGCAGTCATGATGTCATGATAGTCTCCTTCCCATCAAAATGATATTTAGGCCAGGTAACCAAAGTAGCAGCACCCTTAATGCAAAAGTGAGAATGATTAACAGCCTTGGAGGAATCCTGGGGATCATATGAAGTGTTAATGGAGAGGACTAACTCTGAGAGAGGAAGTTGCCCATTAACCACAGAGGGTGTCCCTTTGTTTCCCAGCATGCCTCTGATAAGATCCACAGTAGCTGACTGTGCCTCCAAGCTAAGGTGTGGCCAGGCATGCAAGATTTTACAGCCCTTGGGATAATGTTGGGAGGGGGGAATACTGCCTTAAGGCCAGTATATCTAATAAAGATTTAAAGTTGTTTCATGCACAATCTGTAGACAATATGAAGGCAATATCATGCAAACAAACTTGTGACTCTATTATGTAAAGTACAAGCAAGGCTAAGGGCCTATTTTCAGTGGCATTTATTTCCTCCACAGCTACTGTATAAGCGCAGTGCCACTTGCAAAAAGAAGGTTTTAATACCCTCCCACCATTCCTTCTCTTGCCCATCAGTCACCACTATCCTTTCCTTTATCAAACTTGGGCCTCCATACTTTCCCATATGCAAGGAACTTCTGCTTTTTGTGCAGTGTAAAAGAGACTCATCTCCTTTCCCACGGGATAAAACATGACAGAGGTTTACTCGTATTCTCATATATATTTTTAGCCGTGACACTCTTTATATCCATTCTGCACTTGCCAATAATTTGACAAAAATTGCTAAATTATATAGCTGTTTACTAGTCTGGGCCTGCTTTATATCTGGATGTAAGAAGGGAAGGGAAGGGAAGGGAAGGGGAGAGGAGAGGAGAGATAAAGAGAAAAACAACTAACTGGACAATTCTTGCAGGGCTCAGCATATTAAGGACTAATTCAGAAGAATCAAGCCCACCCCCCCTCTCTCTCTCTCTTCATTGCAGGTGACAGACCGTGGCCAGGAAGCTACCCGACGTTTCTTCAACTGGTTCTACTGGAGCATTAACATTGGGGCTGTGCTTGCGCTGCTGGTGATTGCCTTCATCCAACAGAATGTGGACTTCCTGATTGGCTATACCATTCCTGCTGTCTGCCTGGCCCTGGCCCTTGTAATCTTCCTTCTGGCTACCCCCATCTTTGTCACAAAGCCAGCTGCTGGCAGTCAAGTTCTCACCATGTTGCATTTGGCTCTCCAGAACAGCTGTTGTGGCAAAGCATTGCAGAAAGTGACCATAAAAACCAGGTAAGGCAGACAGAGCCTCTTTGCACAAGGTGGTTTTATGGCTGCCATATATTTTTGGGTGGCCTGTGCAGGATTAGTGTCTTCATGCATTGGAACTGAATGAATCTCAGCAGTGCATTTCCATCTGCTTGGACAAGGCCTTTGAAGTAAACGTGGCTTTGCCGAATTTAGGACTGAGCGATACACCTCTTTAAACCTGTGACTCTCCCTGCAAGGGGTCAACAGGCAAATAATTGCAATATGTTCGGTGCATGTCTAGGAGAAGGAAATTGTAAAACTCCTGAATAACTACAGACTTTACTATTTTTATGGTGCAAAAGGACCTTGTGGATTGTCACCCCAAAAAGACATGATGTAATCTAGTCTAAATAGTAATGAATTTTGCTTTCTGCTTGCAGAGCATTTTTTTTAAAAAAACAAACAAACATACATGAGGAAGCATTATAAAATAGCAATCCCTAACTGCAGCTTGAAAAGATGTAGCCCACTTTACTAGCTTAAAGTATATCTCACCTCATCCTGCAGCTGGACCATAATGTCCTAAAGTGATGAACTCTTAATTTCTCTCATCTTCCAATTTGCTTATATGGATGATTGAAACTCCACGGTTAAGCCATGGGCTGAGAGAGAGATCTGTTCTACTTTTATTAGGATTTTATTATTGGAAATGGTATAAGAAAAGGCATCAAACAAGGGGGAGGAAATCTGCAGATTACATTAGGACAGTGTTTCCTAACCTTGGCAACTTTAAAATATGTGGAATTCTGGGAGCTGAAGTCCACATATCTTGAGATTGCTAAAGTTGGGAAAACATTGCATTAAGAGAAGTAGTGCAGACTCGTCTCTCACCAGGCACATAAGAAGCTGCATTCCATTGTTAGGCCTTGTATACTGCCAAAGGCAATAATATGTTGGGGTGAGGCAGTCAGAGTTGTTTTGGCAGGTCACAATGGGTAAATCCAGACAATGCATTTACGGCTTAACATTCTGTGTGATCCAGGCAAATTGTGTTTTATTCAATGAACTGGTTAAACATCATACCATAACTCAATGTTTGAGGGCTGAGTCAGAGCAGTGGTCTATCCAGCTCAGGAAAAACATTATCTATTATCAGGCCTTTTTTTCTCATAGAAAAACAAAACAAACAAAAGCTCAAGGCGGGTTGTATGACATGTGTGAGTTCCAGCACCTTTTTTTTTTTTTTTTTTTTTAGAAAAAAAGCACTGTCTATTATAACTGGTGGCTCCTTTCTAGAATTTTAGATTTTCCCAGCAGTGACCAGAATTGCTAGATGAAACTTTTGCATTCAAATAATGAACCAAATTACTGAGCAATATCCTTCCCTCATGAGGTTTCTCTGACAGCATGACTAGTGGGAAGAGAATTGCTCACTTCACTAACAAGGTTTAAGCACTTATTTATAAGATGTAATTACCTTTCCTTTTGGAACCGCTAGCCGTATACCAAGTTCTTCCTTCTCCCATTTCCCCCCCAAACAGTGACCCTTTGGGGTAGATTGGACTAAGGAAAAGTGACTGACCCAAAGTCACTCAGTGTATTTCCATGACTAGGAATTGAATCAGGGTCTTCCCAGTGCCAGTTCAATTCATTATCACTGTGTTGGCCCCACTAGGTAAATCAGACAGGAAATAAGCTCCACGGGCAGGCTGATTGCAATGTTTCTTTTCTTCCTCCTTTTTATAATTCATTGAACTAGGGAGGTGTCCGCCTGAGCCACTTCTCAATATTTTCTTATTATTCAGGATGAAATGAGATTTCGATCCCCTTTGCCTAGGCAATCAATTCTACTGGTAGTCCTCAATTTATGACTATAATAGAACCCACAATTTTCGTTGTAAGTCATGATGGTCATAAAGCGGGCACTGTATGATCAGACCTGATGTTACAAACTTTTTTGTGGAGGTCATTAAGCAAATACGGCAGACGCTAAACAAACCCATTGTTCGTTTGGAATGGTTTCGGCCAAAAATTGGAAATGCATGCTGGTTTCTGGCCAAAATGTTGTAAATTGCAGCCACTTGTCTGCAGGGTGTTGCAAACAGCTATAAATGCATGACCAGGTGGGGGGCCCGGACATTGGAACTTCAAATCCGGGTTGTAAGTAGGAGAATTTGGGGGGGGGGTGTCCATTACAACTTGAAATAATTCCCAGTCTGGTGCCCTCTGGTGGTTGGACAACAGCTTCCAGCTGGCTATGGATTATGTTCTAATCCAGCGGTTCTCAACCTATGGGTCGCGACCCCATTTGGGGTCGATCGACCATTTCACGGGGATCGCCAAGCAAGGCTGTCCACCATTTTTTCCCCCTTTTCCGGCGGGTGCCTTACCTCCCTTGAGCTGGGCCAGCTGGTGGTCGGCCTGCTCCGTCTCTGCTGCTTGCCAGCTACGCCTCGGCCGGCGCAGGGGGTGGAACCATGCATGCGCGGCGCTCCCGGGCAGGGAAAGTCCTCGACTTACGACCGGTTGGGTAGTCCTCGACTTACGACCGGTTTAGTCCTCGACGTACGACCGGTTTAGTCCTCGACTTACGACCGGTTGGGGGTCACGGCATTAAAAAGGTTGAGAACCACTGTTCTAATCCATCTAGTGGCTGGCTCTCCATTTTGGAGGAAAGGTGTTTTAGACCCAACATTTTTCTTCTCTTTTTTCTTTACAGGGCAAGGAATCCCCTGCTGGAAGCAGAAAGACCCAATCTCCTTTCAGGGGAAAGGAACCAGCCTATGGGGTCATCCTATGAACACGCCTCTAAACTCCAAGTGATGGCAAAGATCCTGCCAGTTCTGCTGACTCTCATCCCATATTGGATGGTTTATTTCCAGGTAGCGACCCTGCAGGGCACTCCTTCTTTCATATGGGAAGATGCCCTGACAGATGGGCAATAATGCCAGCAGCAGAGGAAAGCATGGGGGTTTGTTGTGTGCTGGGATGGAGCATTTAGCTGGGACCTGAGGAGGATGCCAGTTTTAATTTGCATTTTAATAGTAAGCACTTACTCCATATTTATTTAGGGATTTATATTCCATCTCTCCCCACTATTTGTCTACACGCAATTGTACAATAAGATTAAACAGTAATAGCATAAAAATGAACTTATTAAAACTGAAGACGTGCAACGATGGCAGCAAAAATCCAGCTGAAATCAGATGAAGCCTTTTATTATAATGGTTTAAGGGAGTTGCCTAGCAACAAAATTGCCCAAAAATGGCCAACAAGCAGCTTCTTTGGGCAAGCCTTCCCTGACTGCAGGGCCATTTAGAAATGTTCTCTCCTCCCCATTTGCAAGTTTCACCCCGGGGGAGCACCAGAGAAGGCTCTTGATGTTGATTTCAGTGAAAAGGGGAATTCAAACCGATGCAGTTTTCTACTTTGCAGTTTAATGCAATTAGAAGATTCTGTTTCTCACAAGTGCCTCAGAAAAGATGTAGCACCTTCAGAAATGGTCAAATCATTTTTTTTAGGGGGCAGTTTAGATGCATTTGTATTTTTTCTCTCTCCCAAAAAGTCCTTTCAACCTTACAGATGTGTCCCTAAAAATACTGATTAACTGGGTCATAGCTATGGAACACTTCACATCTGCTGCAACCGGTTAGTGGGGTAACCTGCCAGATGGCTACAATTATTGTTCCAAGGAAATTTTATACTAAATATAATTTTCTGCTGGCTCAAGAACTGATGGATATTGTTTCAGCATGTGTGTGTATGGCTGTGCCCAAAGGCAGGGCATGGGGTAAACAAGGCTCTGTCTGAGGGCTGAAATTGGTTTGCCCTTATTAAGTGTGGAATTTTGTGCAGGCTGGTTGTGCCCCTTCCTGCACTCACTGAGTCAGAGCCTCAAAGGCAGCTGCAGGAACAGTTTTGAGGGTATGGGAAAGGATAATGCTGCCCAGTTGGAGGATGTGTGTTCTAATGCTAGGTGCTGTCCAATGGTTCAGAAAACCTGTTTTCATATTTCCAGGAGATGCCAAAGACTGAACCTGGCATCTATTATATGAAAAAGATGTGCTTCATCACCAGACTACAGTCCTCCTTTTCCCTTTTTCCATGTATTTCTCTGTACTGTCCATTTCAGTAGTGCTCTGGCGAAGGACAATTAAC
>NW_015387584.1:296118-321110 GCF_001527695.2 Protobothrops mucrosquamatus
AAAAAAAAAAAGGACAAACCATCCACCTAATATTTGTGGCCTTAAATTGGATGGAGAACCCTGAAAGGCTAATTTGGGGTAGATTTTTATTTCTGTGTCGAAAAAAAAAACCTTCATATCCACAAGTTTATTTATTTATTTGATATAGCCATCATTTTACTTAATCTTTAGAGAGAATCCCCCAGACTATCTAGCCCAGTGGTGGCGAACCTATGGCACACGTGCCAGAGGTGGCACTCAGAGCCCTCTCTGTGGGCACGCTCGCCGTGCCCCGGAAATGGCAACCATCCCTCTTCAACCAGCTGCCCACTAACTCGCTGAGGTCCCACATGGCTGGATGCATCCCAGCACCCATGCGCTCACTGGCCTATGTGTGCAGGGGCCGACGGTGTCAAGCAGCAGCCGCCCCGGCCCCTGCCTCACCTTGCCCTGTGACAATGGCACCCCCACCCTGCCTTGCCTCACCCCACAGGACGAGCCTCCTGCCTACCGCCCTACCTGCCAGAGACCCCCTGGATCTCTCCCAACCCTGCCCGACCCCCACAGGCGTCCCTCCCCACGAGCAATATTGAGGTGATCACGCCCACCTTGGCCATACCCACCCAATCTGCCATGACCACCACAGCCACGCCCACCCAGTGGGCCACGCCCACCTGGCACCCGGCGATAAATAAGTGGGTTTTGGGTTGCAGTTTGGGCACTCGGTCTCTAAAAGGTTTGCCCTCACTGATCTAGCCTGATCATGCAGAACATGAAAATAGCTTGGTCTCTTCCCCCAGATAAATTCAACCCAATTGTTAGCAGGAAGGCTAACAATTAGGCTTCAGTCCAAGCACAGTTCAAATTAAACCCACTGAATAAATAGTACGCAGATTCACCTCAATATTGTCAACCTGCCAGGTTTTAGGCATTCTAAATTGTTGTAAAAGATTGGTTAGAGAAAAAGAGAAGCCTGCCACTTTCATTTCTCCCCAGATGCCTGTTTGCTATTATAGCACAGCAATAAAATTGATAAATGATTGTAATAAACTGAATGAAATGTGCATTTACAAAAAAAAACAAAAAAAATCTGTATTTTTCTATAGTCTTTTTAAAAGAATTGTAAATCCTTGTTATGCAATGAATTTCATTTGCAAAGAAAATTTAGAAGCAATTATTCTAAAGAGATACATGAATGAAGAAAAGAAGAAGACAGCAAAACCGCCCTGGATTATCCTTAAGCACTTTCTCCCCATATTTGACCACAGGGTTTGTCAGAAAGGGGAAAGGAGAGCTGTATGTTTTGAGGGACAGTGTGCTCAGCCATATGGATTGAAAAATTCACCTCTTGAGTGAATGATGCGTCCTGAAAATTGTTAGCTGCTCATTGTGAACAACTGAATGCTTCCTGCTGAATAAGCAGAGACTGTTGCAGAAACTGTAGAGAGAATATAAGGCAGCTGGGATGGAAGGAATGAGTGAACAGAACTAAAAGGAATTTTCAATTTCAATCAGAATAGAGCTGGAAGGGACCTTGGAGGTCTTCTAGTCCAACCTCCTGTTCAAGCAGGAGACTATATACCATTTCAGATAGGTGGCTATCCAGTCTTTTCTTAAAAATCTCCAGTGATGAAGCCCCTACAACTTCTGAAAGCAAGCTGGTCCACCGGCTAATTGTCCTCACTGTTAGGAAGTCTGTTGAAATGCAACTCTGCATAAGGAAAAGATCAGAAAAAGAAGAAACCTAAGGAAAGAGTGATAAACCAAAATAAGAAATGACTGCATACTTTAGAGTTCAACAGATTTTAGTAAACATAAGTATGATTCCTTGGTAGAAGAAACTCATCAGAAGAAACAACTAGGATGAATAAGAGTTGCTAGAAATAGAAATACTAAAAGTACAATCACAACAACTTCAAAAGTAAATTGGAGTGGGGGGGGAGTGCCAGCAGAACAACCAACATGATTGTACAAAACACTTAGTGAAAATCAAACAGAATAAGTCTTACTGTTCTATGAAGATGGATAGAGTCCTATGTTAAAGATACAGGATAAGAACATTAATTTTCCCCAAATAGGTGTCTTTCTAACGCTTTAAGCTTCAGTTCCAATCATCTCCAGCCACCATAACCAATGGACACATTAGCTGAGAGTATATGGGAATTGATCCAACATGTCTCAGGGTTGCCAGGTTTAGTCTACATTATTTTACTATAATATAGGAAAGCTCCATGTAGAAAAACATTTAGGTTTTTTGTTTATTTCTTTAATAATACCACCTTCTACTTTATTTTAGATGCAGTCAACCTACTACTTGCAGGGTCTCCATCTCTCCATTCCCAACTTCTTTCAAAACAGTCATATGAATAACAGTGCACTCTCAGCAACCATAGATACTGTCTATACGGTAAGCTGTGGGGCAGGTGAGCCAATCGGTTTGGGTTATTATGTTCTAAGAAGTTTGGCTTTCGTTCAGTCATTCAGAAGTATGTTGCCCCTCTCAAATCATAATAAAGCTCCCTCTGATGGAGAAGCTCTAAGTGTCCAACAGCTCACATAAAGGGCCACCGCCAAATGTAGATGTGCTAATAAATAAATAACTCTGTTGGGTAGATGGAAAGTGATTGTGGAATGAAGCTTTGTGAAACAGATACTTTCAACTGTCCTTGTCTCCAAGAACCCAAGTTCAATCCCTAGTTTTATAAGCAGGAAACCTCCTGACCAACTGCATATGTCATAGTTAAGATCATAGGCCTTGATTACCACAGATGGAAGAGAAACGGTTCTATTTTCTTTCAAACCACAAACTGTGTTGTGGTAGAGGAATTGCTGAAAAAGGAGAAGAGAGAATATATAAGTAGGAGACCAAGGATTCTAGAAAACTAGATGATTTCAACTTTTTCCCAAGGAGTTCTGTTATTTTAGGATGAGAATAAATTGGTTCTTTTCATTTTTATTCCCATTACACAATGCATTTAGATCTAGCTGGTAAATATATTTGTTTGTGGTTAAGAGGCTTCTACTACAGTTTAACTGAACGCTGAGGCAACAGTTGCTCGTTATTGCCAGGAATCTGTGGCATGTCCTCTTAAACCATAACCGCAACTGAAATGATACTACCACCATCCCTCTAAAAACTAAAGGAAGAGAGGGAAGGGTTCCACGTGTACATGATGCAGCACTGCTAATTTGAATCACTGGATCCTTCACATACCTTTCCCTGCCCCAGTTAACAGATGTGACTGCCCTGGTTTACAGAATGGTTTTGTGGAAACTTGATTCACATGACTGAGAAATAGGATGTTCTTGTGAAATCTGTTAGAAATGTCTAGATGAAAGTCCAAGAGTAATCAAGATAAGCGTTTTGCTTATCACTTTCAGTAGGAACTGTGTGCTGAAAGCTTCTTGCCTGTACAGTATATAATCAGTCCAGGATAGTTAGAAGGAGTAGAATATGATTTCAGGCGTTCTCAGTTTGCCTTGAGAAGGAGAAACAATTCACAAGCCTGGACAAGAACACTGAGAATGTGTGCTAGTTGAGGGGATATCTGTGCAGATATTGACATTAAAAGAATCAGCGTTATGGCACATCAGTGGATATTCAATTTACAGCTCCATCCACGTTTCCTAGCACTTTTGTATCATTCTAGGAGCCATTCCTGATGCTGTGAATAGAAGGGGACTTTCACGATATAAGCAGTTGCACAAGTATTGGAAGCTGCATGATCTATAAATATTACAATTTAGTTTTGTTCATTGACTCCTTAGAGATCCAAAAAAATAACACGAATAGGAATTGTGGTTAAGTTGCTGAGCTAGGAGCAGGGAGACCCAGATTCTAGTCCATAGAAACTCCTTGACTTTCATTCATTACCAAACACTTGATAAGAGTTTGGGCGATGCAGAATAATATTTACATTCTTTCCCCCCCCCTCTCTCTTCAGTTTCCAGATGCCTGGCTCCTTCTAGCCAATGTAATGGTTCTGTTGATCCTCATTCCACTGAAGGACCGGGTGATAGACCCATTCCTAGCAAAGAAGAAGCTGTTGCCATCAGCACTGAGGAGAATGGCCCTAGGCATGATCTTTGGCCTTGGCTCAGTCCTATTAGCAGGTAAGCACTTCATTCATAAGCTTGTACTAACCCCACATTCCTTACCCCTAAAGCAGGGGAGGCTAAAATATTAAAACAAGAAACACCAGCCATGATTTGGTCGTGACCTGGTTTGCCTGGCCTGAGGAACTGTAACAATCATATTGGCCTTTGCCATGAATGGGCCTCTGAGGAAAATTTAGCAAATCCTGGTTAGAATGAATGGTCTAAACCAGTGTTTCTCAACCTTGACCATTTTAAGGCATGTGGACTTCAACTCCCAGAATTCCACAGCCAGCATTGCTGGCTGTGGAATTCTGGGAGTTGAAGTCCACATGCCTTAAAATGGTCAAGGTTGAGAAACACTGGTCTAAACCAAAAGTGATTAATACACCATAATAATTTAGTAAATTATGAAGTTATTCAATTAATTGGAACAGCTATTATGTATTTCTGATAGACTTTAATCTCTCCATGGATATTTGTAAAAATCACTTTATTATTTGTTGTCTGAAAGTTTTAAAAATGTCTTAGAATAATTAGCCTAGGGGAAAAAAAAATCAGTTTGCAACAATTTGCAGTGTCTAAAGCTGCAGAATGACTGTTCATTCAATTAAATCTTCTAATTGTATAATTTGATCCAACTCCAATAGCTGCATATATAAAACCTGAGTGACTGTTAGTACTAAAATTGTTTTGAATGATTTTGAATGTACAGTATATACAGTATATAAAATGCATAGTATTTAAAAGGTTTACTAAGATGAGTATTGGTTATTTGTGAGAAGTTTGGAATAAAATTAAATAAACAATGTTGTTTCCTATAATTGTAAGATGTTTAGTTAAACAAAAATTTTTTTTCATATTTATTGCACCCATCAGAAAATAGCTGTCGGCCAACTACATAATTCCACAAATATAAAATTATGGAGGAGATACTTAAGATATATGGTATGGGTTTGTCCCATGATTGTCCAATTTAAGGTTGATATACATATATTTGTTAATAATCATGCATTTGTTAATATGTTTTTGGGAAGATGAATAAAGTTTAAATCTGCTAATGCAATGTTGAATTTTATGCACTAAAAATGTGAAAAGCACTATGGAAGGTAGGATTTCAATCAGCAGTAAATGTATGAAGAACTGAATTTATCAGGTATAAGATGCTGTAAAGAAATTATGTTATGATGAAAGAGCACCAGCAAGAGGTGCCCACAGGATCAATTTCCCCCCCCAAAAAAATGAGCTATAAAAAAGGTTTCCAGAGAAAAAAAATGCGAGATTGAAGATGGCTCCACGAAAACCTGGGCCGATGGCTGCAGCAAACAACAAAGAGTCAGTGACCAGACCAGCTCTTCAGAACCTCTCTGGACAAGGAGAGGGTGGAATATCACCCACAACTCTGAATAGTTGCTCCTCACAAGACCACAAGAAGCAGTCCCCAATAGATTTTGAAAACTGGAAGACAACAAGAACAGCCATCCTGCTCGCAAATTTGATATTTGCCCTTTAAAGGTTACTAGGTTCATGAATTTTCTTTTCTAATCACTTTTTAAAATGAATTAATTGTAATTGTAAGGAGTCCTTCCCAAAGGAAATAGATATGTTTTTAGCAAGACATAATAAACATAAGCAATTTTAAAAATTAGACACTAGAGGGAACTAAAGATTTTTATTAAAGAAGAAAAATGCACGAGCCAGCTAATTAACTGGGGCTTATAAAATGATGCAAAACGTTAAAACATTGAAAATACTGAAGGACACTTTTGAAAAATGGAATCAGAAGTTAGTACCAACAATGTCAATAGGAATGTTTGCTTCTATGGATAGACTGTGTCCAAAATATGTTATGGAAGTAATGGCAGATATGGAACAAGTTGTATTTGAAAGGCAGAGATGGCATCAAAAGTGGGTCTACCAATGGCAGGCTATGAGAGTGACCTGGAAAACAGTGCCTCACTGGACATATAAAAGAAACCAGTTAATGACACATATTCATCTATTTTTGAATTAGCTCTCTATTGATATAAAGGAAAGATGGGCTAATATTATTCTATGTGGTCAAAGTTTAATCCAATGCTAAAAACAACAACTCCGATTTCCTCTTGTTTCTTCCTTTCCTCTTTTTTGTCTTTGTGTGTGTGTTTTTTTATTTCCATCTTCTTGCTTTCTCCTTTGTATATTAGAGCAAACAAGCTTTAAAATGAAATGTTGGCCACCTTCGCTTCTGCACCTTAAAAGAAGGCAATGCAAACCATTTCTGTATTGTGTGAAAATGCTACTTGTGTAGTTGTTCACACTATTGCCCCAGTTTGGTTTACTGTAATCAGCTCTATGCCTCCTTGAAAAATAGAGCAGCAAATCAAAATTACTGTAATCAGCTAACATCTGTTTTACGGTTACTGCACTAGTTTCCAGTAGCTTTCCTGGTGCAATTCAAAGTGCTATTTTTGACCTATAAAGCCTTGTAAAGCTTGGCACCAAAGTACCTACAGTATTCCTTTTCTCTATAGAAGTAGCTAGCTCACCCAGCACTACCAACATCTTTTAAGGCATCCAAAGTGCACGCATTGAAGGCTCATGGACAGTTGCAACTCCCATATTACGGAATAATCTTCCTCTGAAAATTAGGCTACTTCCTTCATTGTTAGCCTTCCAGAACAAAGTAGTCCTAAAAGGATTTGTGCAGGGAATAGTCATCATAATGTACTTATATTGTTGTAGATCTTGTTTTATCTTGATTTTTAACCTTTTTTTTTTGAGGTTTGTATCTTATACAAGTCTTTTTTAAAGACTGGCAGTATAAAAATGTAGTCAATCAATCAAGTAGTTAATAGGTACCTGACTCAAGGGAAATAATGCCTTTATTCTGTACAGTACGGTCTGTATCTCAGTTATTAAGAACCTTGATAATTAACATTTAAGCCAGCATACGTATATACTCTGAAGAGACTGAATGCTCAAGGGCCTGGCATCCCAACCTGTCCCTGATGAAAGCCAGAGCTGTTCTGAGGATGTTCCAATTATCTCTTTCAACTCCATTGATCTCTTACCAAATCTACATCTCCCTCATCCTTGCCAAGTATAATCTTTTCTTCTAGTTCTTCGTGTGTTTTATGTGGGGGATGTGAATAAAAGAGTATCCTGGTTTCCAGTTAAAATTTTGAATGGTCTGTCTTGATGTTGTTCTCAAAAGGTGTTATGTGTTCTGAAATTTGGACACTTGAGAAAGTAAAAGAAAATGGATACTTTCAAATTGTAGCTATGGAGATGGTTATTAATTGTACCATGGCATAGACTGAAACAAGAACAAATTCTGGACCAAATTAAAGCTGTGCACTTGAGGTGATGATCAGGCCGTAGAATATCCTAAAGTGTGAAGTGCTTCATGTGGTTCCTTTTTAAACAGGATATACTACTGTTGGTTAGAGATACTAAAACTCTTGTTATGACTTTTAACTGGGAGAATCATAGGGCAATAATTTTTGAACCAAGGTACCTCCAATGGGCTAATTTACAGAATGTAAATCCAAGACTCATGATTCCAGAGGGAATGAAATTTGGGGAGGTTGTGGCTACTTCAGTGCTACTGGCTGCTGCTGCATTGCTGGGCTATACTACTGCGATCATATGATCTTTATTTTCAAAGTTCTGTAACAGTTTCCCAGCCAGTCTCACAATCCCTTCCTCCCTCTCCCATCCAGCAGCAGTCACTTATCTGTCTGCTGGGAAGGAAAGGAAAGGAAAGGAAAGGAAGGGGAGATTTCCAATGCTTCCTGCCAGATTCCCACATGGAAATTCAAAGGGGAAGTTGACAGGATATTGGAAGATGCTCCTGCTTCCACCGCTTTTTTGCCACCTTTGTTCATTGTGTTTCTGTTTAGGGTAAGGAAATATCTCTGAAACAATAACCCAATTGGACATGGGTAGTCTAGTATGTATTTTATACCTATAGTAAATACTTTATACCTAATATAACAAAGAAATGACCACTTATTTTCTAATTTTTAAAAATCTGCCTCAACTGGGAGTTATGTTCTTCACAATCTTATTCTGGATCCAAATGTTCTTCTCCTATCTAGGTTTCCTGGAGACTAAGCGGCTGCAATATGTGAAGAACAACCACACAATCTCACAACAAATTGGGAAAGATGAATACTTTGCAGCCCCACTCTCCATCTTCTGGCAAATCCCTCAATATTTACTCATTGGAATCAGTGAAATCTTTGCCAGCATTTCGGGTAAGCCAGGGAACAAGGCTTTATTCCCTGTTTCTCTTATATCGGCATTAAGCCACAATTTCCTGGTCTGAATGTAGTGCAGCTAGTTGCACCAAAAGATGAAAAAACACAGAGTTTTCTCACCATGATTTCAGAAGCTTGAACTATCCTTCAGACCTACTTTAAATGTGCTTCTCTAGCTTGCTAATCCTTCAAATTCTTTCTACTTTTCCAGGGCTGGAGTTTGCCTACTCTGAAGCTCCCAGATCCATGCAAGGAGCAATCATGGGTCTTTTCTTCTTCATTTCTGGAGTTGGATCTCTTTTAGGATCTGGTCTCCTGAGTTTGCTCTCCCTGCCAACCAATGGTTGGATGCACTGCCCAGAAGATTTTGGTGAGCATCTTCCTTATTCTTTAGTTTAGCCCCAGGGAACTTCCTCCACTAAGAGTTTTAAAGAGTTTTCACTGTTCTCCAGTGATATTGAACATCTTTTGGTAATGGCATGTAGACTGGAGAAGACCTACAGAAAATTATTTAAAAATGTGTTGTCAAAAGACTGTTGTACACAAAGGATTCGTGGACCTGTGAAGGCTGCAGAATGCAAGAAGACATCTTTCTGCTGCTGTATACTAAACGCTCTTTTGCTCTCTCTTTCTTCCCTAGGAAACATCAACAAATGTCAGATGGATTATTATTTCTTCCTCCTAGGTGGGATTCAGGCGGTAACATGCATCCTCTTTATGTTCATCTCCATTTGCTACGAGCGTCAACAGCGACCCACCAGCTGAGAGAACAACTGATAGCATTTTTCAGGACTGCAAGAAGGCACCCATGCTCTCCAGCTCTCATCATAGTGTTCAGTGCTATGGCTGTCGCAGAAAGTTAATTGATTCAAATGTTATGAAGGCTATATTAATGAAAATTTGAGAAAGCAATCCAGAAGACTACCAACAATGGCAGATAGTCAGGGTACTAAAAACCACAGTTTCTTATTCAAAGTGTTAAGAAGAAACTGAATATGAATGGTGGAGTTATGGGGAAGCTAGGCTGCAGTTAAATAGATCATTTCTTAATCCATCAAAATGGTTCTTGCCCCTCTTAGTACTTACAATCTCCTTTGAGCTGAACCATTTTTGGGGGAGGCAAAATTAAATCCTTTAAAAAAGGAGAATGTCATACATGCTGTATATACTTGTACATAGACATTCACGTAATTTGGAGCTTCTGATACTTTACAGCCAAATATCAGTGTTGCAAATGGAGATTTCATGGGGATCAAAATTATGGAATAAAACCTTGTATTTATAGCTAACTTTTGTTAATGTAATAGGAATGTACTGGAAGTTCCTTTTTCAGAACCTACCCCAGTCTTAAAGATGCATATTACCAGTAGCAATATTTATTTATTTCTTTAAATAAATAATGCATTGTCCTTCATCTGTGGACATGGGTACCTTTGCTTCCAAGTATTGTTGGATGTGAGATCTGAATAATACAGAAATATTGTATTATGCATATGGACATGTATAACGGGAGCTACAGTTATGTGACTGAATGGCACATAGTGACTAGTTAAAACATGCGGAGCTTTAATTTTGGACAAATGCATTCTTGCATTTATGTATAAAATCTTAAAAACTTCAACAACAAAAAAAACCTTTTAGGAAATTGTTTGAAATTGATATGAAATCCATTATTCCTTTCAGGATGGCAAGAATGGAAATTACAAGTATTGTTGCAAAATCTCAGAGACAGAATTGAAAAAGAGATTTGACCCAAGTAATTGGTATGAAAAACGTCCACCAAGGGGATGCAGTAGTTAAAATCAATATAAAAGTGAGGGAGATGGACGGTTTAAAAATGTGAAAAATGAATGAATGAATGAATGTGCTTTTAAGGTTTTTGATCTGGATTGGAACATTAAATTTACTGTATTGGGGTTGCTTATTTCAGATCCAGTTTTCCAAGCATTCAATTTGCTCTTGAATTTTTAAAACTCAAATGTTAACTCTATAAAACTTCATGCTTGACAGTTCACTAGTTGTTAGCCCAATAAAGTAGACCAGATTAAAAACAGATACCAAATGGGACCTAAATCTACTTTTATTAGAATAGCTACAGTAACAGAATCTTGTGCCTCCCTTCTTTCCTCTTCTATCTTCATGTGAACAGAGAGGGGACTGGGAGAATTGTCTGAGATGCTTTTGTAAATCCATTTTTTTTGGCCTGGATTCAAGCCACACTTGTCTGATTGTTGCCTTAGTAACAGATCTTCCTTCTGTCTTTCAAGACCATCCTGTACACTCTCCACACTTGTATAATATTAGACATAACCAGGAATATAGGACTGATGGGAAATAAAGCTATTTTAGCAGTGACATGAAATTTAATCTGAAAAATTTTTTGCAATTGATGGATCTGTAGTTTACTATTTTATTTGAGGAGGCCTAGGAAGGAGAAAGTTGGTTAAGACAGCTGGGGGGAGCTCTGCACAGAGCTGACAATTTTTAGAATGCAGGAAGTCTAGAAATTGCTGCATAGAAGATAAACATTTTAGCAGATACAGCATGGAAGGATGTGAAGAGCAACATTTCTAAAAGCTCTCTTGCTGATACACATTGGAAAAGTACAAGGACCGAATAGTGAACCTGGAAGTTGTCACTGCAGCCGGAGGAGAACTGGTACAACTGCTAGTAAGCTTAGGAAAGCAGCAACCAAACATACATCAGTCATGCGATTTAAACACCAGCTATATCACCTAATATGTTATTGCCCTCAATTTTATTGAGCACTATTGTTTAGTTAGATGCTACACCCTGCATGAAGTTGATTTAGCTATTCTCATTCCCCACCACCTACCAGAGCCTGTTAGTACATGTCATAAATCCATCTCTGTGTTTTCCTTTTCTATAAGCTGCCTCCTAGTTGCAAAGTTTGGTAAATAACTAATAGATACAGCAGTGTTTCTCAACCTCCACCATTTTAAGATGCATGGACTTCAATTTCCAGAATTCCCTGGCCATCCCTGCCTTGGGATGCATCTTAAAGTAGATGAAGTTGAGAAACACTGATATAGAGAGTTCTTTGTTAGGAACTAATTTTATACTACAGATAGTCCTCAAATTTGTACCAGAATTTCTCTTTGCTATGCAAAGTGGTTGTTAAATGAGTCACACTCAATTAGCAAATCTGGCTTTCTCCATTGGCTTTGCTTGTTGGAAGCTGGCTGGGAAATTCGCAAGTGATCACATGACCTTGGCATAATGCAACCATCATAGGGTACATGCCAATTGCCAAATGCTCAGATTTTGATCAAGTGAGCCTGGAGATGCTACAAGAGTTGTAAGTGTGTGAGAACCAGTCATAAATCACTTTTTTCAATGCTATTGTAAATTGAAGAGTAGCTAAAAGAATGGTTGTAAATTAAGAATTATCTGTATTTATAGTTTCAAATAGCTTCTCATAAAGAAAGTTTAAGTGAAGTCAAGCTATTCAGAAGATCTCCTGAATTGCAACAGGGATGACACACTGGCCCTAGGCTAGGATCAAGTCCACAAACATTCAAAATTAAGGAATTGTCAGGTGTTTGGATTTAATCCCTACAGCAGAGATGACTACTTCTCTATTACCAAGGAAACACAAATAAATCAGACTGCACAAAAATGACACACCTTTCATTTTTAGTTATTATTTATTTTACTTTTTTTTTTAACAATGTAAGAATTAAAAATCTTCCATAAATAAAGGACTTGCCTGGCAGCATCCCAATAGTACGGTATAAAATATGAGCGATTGTACAAAAACTCTTAAGGACATCAGGCACACAACCAGGGTGGAAAAGGCCCAGCCAGTGCTCCCTGGAGCTCTGTCCTTGCCCAGCTTTAGGGGAGGGGTCAGGGGATTGGGGGTAAGGGGTAGGGGCAGAGCCCCAGGCTCAGACCACAGGAAGGACAGAAAGACACTCGTTGTTCATATCATCACAATGGACACACACTGGCAATGAGGGTCAACGTAATATGTGAGGTCTTGGATCAGCCCCCTAGATTACCTCCACAGTACATTGCAGCCAGCCTACCTCTCAGCTACTTTCCAGTCTGCAAACTCCTCATCCACACCTTCTAAAAGTTTTTTTAGAGGGTAGAGGGAGAAGCAATGAGCACACATGGGCTCTCTTCCCAGGAGGAATGTGCTAGTTCTGCTGAGAGAATAATAGGTGGAGAGAATGCCTCTAACCAGAATGAAAAGGATAACACAGCCAAGGAAGTGGGACTCTAACACAGAGAGCAGCAGAAATATCTCTGGCTCATTTTCTCCTCACAAATTAGTCCAAGGCTGGTGTACTATTGCAGAGAGCCCTTATTTAAAAAGAAGCTGGTAGAGAGTTCAGCTGACTGATCCTAGGAGAGCACCTAAGAGGGTGACCATCTTATTGGTTTGCCCACACGAATGGGCTAGGGCAGATCAGGAGCTACCTCGAATCCTTTCCATGTAGCTGCGCAGCTCATCTGGATCATGCAGCCCCATGTCCTCACACACCCAACGAATGTCATCTTCACTGGCTACCAGGATGGACTGAACTACTGGTCCAGAAGCAGGGGGGCTTGGAGCGGAGTTGGACGGTGAAGCAAAGGTCACAAATTCTACACGCTTCCGCCGGCCACCCACATCCCTGCCCTCTTTCTTCCTGGACAAGGTGCTGGTCAGTGCTGGGTTCCCTGGTGTAGTCAGGCCCAAATTATTAGCAGAGACCCCTGTTTCTGGCTCTGGTAATGGAGCTGGGGCCTCTGGGGCCAAAGCTTCCAAAGTTCCTTCTGGCCCTGCACAGCAAGAGTACCCCTCGTTGGTACTAGAAGGGCCCCGAGGCTGGTCTTTGCAGTGTTGCTTGCACAGATCCAGCTGCCGACTAAGATCCTCCTGATCAGTGCCTAGCCAGACCCAATTGTGAGGCTGCTGGGCAGAAGAGGCTGGACCTGATCCAGCATCAGGAGGTTCCTTGTGCTGGTAACGAAGGACAAAGACCACACAGTTGACGAGGAAGATAAAGATGGCCAGACAGAAAACTCCCAGGAGGACATACATTCCAATCTCTAGATCTGTCACCCTTGCAGGTGCCTTCACCATCTCATCTTCCTCTACTTCTTCCACTTGTTCAATATCCTCATAGGAGCTAACATCAGCTCCCTCAAATTTGGTCATCGGCGGCCCTCGTGCTACTGGGCCACGCCTTCTTGAACCTCTGCCATTCTCTGTGATAGCTGCAACGGTCACTGCTTCACCTGACATGGCACCTTCTGCTCGCCGAAAGGGGGCCTTACCATGTAGATGGAGATCTTCTTGCTGTGGGCTCTTAGTGGTCAGGAGGTGCCAGCCAAAGTTCACTTCCAGCCATGCTGTCCCCTGGGAAAGGGGAGCCTTATGTTTCCCCTTGCGGCAAGAGTCTGGGGAATGTAGGCTGAGCTGCAGGAGGGACCCCTGGCCTGGGCCTTCAGCAATGATCACTGGGTAAGCATGTTCCTCTTCCAGCCGCACTGATACTACATCAGGATTCAAGGAAGAAAGCAAGAGAGATGCATCCCGCCGGCCATAAAGCTCTACTGGAGCCAAGGTGTGATCACTGAATACCAACCAGATGCTCAGAACTGCTTCCTGCAGAAAAAAAAGAAAAGAAAACTGGGATCTCAAGTTGCCTTAAAATAGTAATGGTGGGTTGGGCAAGTTGACCAACAGAGGCATCATTATCCATATTGGTAGCAGATGTAAATCATGCCACCCAACTCGATGAAGCACCTTCCCTTTTACCAAATTTCTATCCCTCTTCTTTGACTGCTACACATCACGGCAAGAAAACTCACCATATAGTGATCCCTTGTCATGCCACCCAAATAAAGCAGATTTTGCAAATCTTGGAGAGGAAAAGACACACGGATTCTATATTTGAGGATAATTATAACATGACATTTCTATCAAGTCTAACTTTAGCTTAAGTGAGCCATGGAAGGGCAGGTATGAACCCTCAAAATGCAATGTAGTGCTTCTGTGACACAGAAGGATGGAAAGTTAAATTCATAATGTTATGAACGGCTAGAAAAATTCTTCACCTGTTTCAGGGAATGCAGAGCAGAAAGGCCCTGGCACACTGCAGTGAAAACATTTGGATGTCCTGGTTCTGCAAACACTGTCAATTGTAGACCTGATACCAGCTGGGCCTGCAGCTCTGAAACTGAGACTTTCTCTTCTGACACCACCAGAGTCTGTTCCCCCAGGATAGAATCGGAAACAGGAGAACGCACCTGAAGAAAAATAGAGAATATATTGTTATTTCATAAGGAGACTTTGCACAGAAGCTGTATTATTTGCAATGTCTCTTCTCATCCATCTCAACATCAAGTCATGGTTAATTGAATGGTTAATTTGCCAGCCAAGTGACCAAATAGGGAGAGTGAGTTCCCCTCAGTGACTGACAGATAGATGACAAATGATGGATGGATGGATGGATGGATGGATGGATGGATGGATGGATGGATGGATGGATGGATAGATAGATAGATAGATAGATAGATAGATAGATAGATAGATAGATAGATAGATAGATAGATAGATAGATAGATAGATAGATAGATAGATAGATAGATAGGCAGGCAGGCAGGCAGGCAGGCAGGCAGGCAGGCAGGCAGGCAGGCAGGCAGGCAGGCAGGCAGGCAGGAGATAGATAGGTAGATAGACAAATAGAGTCAATAGAGATGCTTACAATGTATAGTATCTTTCATAGATTGCTTGTAAAGCTGTCACATTCCTCTTTCTTCATAGCCACACCCACCATATCATCCCATCATTTCCCCAAACCGGAGACAAAAGTAACATCCAACAGACTGTGCACAGCACCTGGCTCATCCCTTTGAACAACTATCATCACGCTCCAAGCAAGCTTCTCATCTCATTCCATCCCATCTCAGCAAGGAATCACTCAGCCCCCATTTTTTTCTCACATGCTCCTTACCTCCACAGAGGTCATTCCTATTTCACGGCCAACCACCACTTTCCCACCTTCCAGTGTTGCTATTCGAGGGTCTTGGATTCTAGCATGCTTCTGCACCAGATGCGAAACATCCAGCAGCCAATCAGAGCTTGGCATGTAGGTCAGGTGACGTCCACCCTCTAGAGGGTGAGCTACAAAATGGGTGAGGAAACGGACCCCCGCACGCTGGTATTGGAGCCGACAGCCACGTGCTCTCCTCTCAGCTTCTTCTCCACCCTCTTCTGGTTCTGCTGGACTGTTCAGAGAAGAAATGCAAGGACTTAGTCCATTTACAAAGCGTAAGGCAGTTTTCCTCAATTTAACATCTTCTGGATGAGTTGGGGGTCACAGCTCCCAGTATTCTGTATCAGCATTGGCCTTGGTGGTAGGGAATCTAGAAATTGTACTCTCAAAACATCTACAGGGAGCTAAGTTGAGGAAGGATGCCACACCTTCAACTCATTGTTAGTGACTCTCCTGGAATCATAACACTTACCTCTCAGACACTGGGCCAGATACCCTCCAGCCTCGTATTTGCTCCAAAGAGGTATCGGTTAGCTCAATACGCAAAGGCAGAAGTGGAGCCCAGACAGTAAAGAGTAATGATGCATGCAGGCGTCGGTGCCAGAAATCCACCCGTACACCCCGTGCCCCTCGGCTCTCTTTTCCTCCTACATAGACAGCATCACATACATCTGAAACCTACAGGTGAATTAGAAAATACATTCAGGTCCATAGATGTACATCCAAAGGCCTAAGGAAGTGTTACAAGAAAGCAAGAATGCCCATACTGATTCCTTAACCCAGTATGGATTGCTCTGTTGTTTTTTTTCCTCTAGAACAATTCAAGATGGAACCATAATTGGAAATTGTTGTGAGTTCTTATACTCTATCAGTGGGAGATTGAGTCCTTTTGGGTGATATAGAGAAATACGTTGTAAACGCCACAGAAAATGAGGGAAGTCGCCCATTATCATTGGATATACAGGTATAATTATTTTTCATGAGCTTCAACATTGCTCTGCTTCATTCTATATTTCTCATAGAAATGGTACATGCATGAAAACATGGAGGAAGAACATTTGATGTGGACAAAGACAAAGCTGTAGCCACTGATGGGAGCAGTCTAAAACTATAGCATGAGCTTGCTAGATCAGTGGAATGCCAAGTCTTAAAATGTATGAAGAGCAAGGGTAACATTAAGGTGAGGTGTCATCAAGAAGAAGCCGCATGGATTAGGAACCAAGATTTCAAAGCATTCCAGGTAATAATGTAGGGTCTGTTTTTTTCCACAAACACAGTAGACAATTGGAAATATAAAGGAACACAAACAGGCTATCTGATTTGGAATGGGAACTCCAGCTAAGTTTGTACTTGATTACTAATCTCTTCTCTCTGTTTGCACAACAAACTAAGTCATAAACTAACTGAATCAGCTGAATTTGCTAACATCCTAAATTACAAATATTAACGATGATTAAAACTACCGTAAGCCTAACTTGTTGTGAGAATGCAACCCCTAAAAATGTAACTGAAGTGATTAAGCATGGTTTATAACCCTGACTCTGACTCTTATTTGAGAAATAATTTGGCAATCAGAGAAGAAGACTGCAGTCTTAATAAGTGTTGCTGATTTGGATCCAGAAGAACATCCTTTATGACAGTATTTGTTTCTCACCTGAAGGACCTGCTTATTAGAGGATTCACATCCCATCTGCTGTGTTACTTCCGATACAGCTCCTCCTGTTTCAACCACAACCAGCCTCACAGGCACAGATTGGGGGATTCCTGTGAGGAGTGCAGTGTTCACAATTTCCTGCTCCTGGAGAGAGTCAAGGGAATTGTGTAAGGATCCAGTGCTACCAGTTATCCATGAGAAGAAGAACGCCAATTTTCAGGCCTTACCTTTACTAATGGAACCAAGGCCCGTACATCTCTCTCCGATACTTGGATCTCCCACACCATCTTGTCCTTCTCAGCCTCAGGATCCTGGCCAGGGTACTCCACTTGCCAGGTAACAGGGCGTGTAGCGGCCAGAGCACCTGTACCATTCTCCACAAGAAAATCCAAATATAGGAACTCTGGAGAATCTGCTGCCCTAAATGGAGAGGTTAGAAGTCAACACTCAAGAGATCAGAGAACCCAGGGAAAACTGAGGAGACGACAGAACATCTGGAACAATAATATGTCCACCTCACTTATCTTGATCATCATGGAGCCGAAAGAACTGAATAGCACTCTCTGGTTCAAAAAACTGACCCATTCAGACTTTCAAAAGATATTTCTCATATTGCTGACTAGAAAAAAACACCTGCAGCTACATAATGGGCACAATATTCAGTTTAAAGACACAAAAGTACTAGCAATCTTGTCAAATCATCAAGCATGACTACTTAGAAAAGCTATTGAAATGTACAAACTTTCCAATAACTTGAACAAGACGGTTAACAAAGCCTGGTTTCCAGCTTTACATCATACCAAAATAAAACTTCCCTTAATTAACCAACACCATATAAACTTTATAGCAGTCTCATCTGGAATATAATAAACAGCAGCGTGTTTCAAAGACCAATGAAAAAATGAGTTCCTCTGAAACTTCCTCAAATCGGACATTTTCCTCTGGATAAAAACCCAATCAGAAACTGGCTTTCCAGAATACCAATGACATAGTCCAGTTAGAAATTAGTTCTGGTGCAAACACAAGAGCTCAGTTAGCTTGAGCTACCAAGAAATGTGGTGGTATAAAAGATCACTTTCACCTCTGAAGATGCCAGCCATAGCTGCTGGTGAAACATCAGAATAATTAGCCCCTAGCCTATTAGGACAATGACAATACAGGTTATCTATCTATTAACCCAAAAACTCAACACTATTAAATCAATTTCTGATACCTTTTCTGCTCTGGAGCATGATCGATGCAAAGAAATACACAATAGATGCTGTTTGAAATGCGTCCAAGATCTATGCCCAACCAACCATTCTTGTCCTATTTTTCCATAGTAGGATTCAAGGATGGTGCAAGAATCACACAAATGCCTCTAACAAGCATTTGAGAAATAGATATTTCCTTCCAAGTCTTTTCTATTTCCTGCCTCAGGGATGAGCACTCTGTGGCCTATGGATTGCGTGAGCCTCTCTCCACTTTATGACTCTGAGAGTACTCTGAGACTGCAGGACTAAAATTTGATGGCAAAGCCACAATTTTCAACAGAACATCTCCTTTTGTAAAAAAAAATCCCCCCTCCCCACTTCCTACAAAAGACTTAAGGGCTGAACTATTTCAGTTACATCTCTGGGCCTACCTACTCTTCTTTGTTTATCAATCAATAAATGTTGATTGATGGCCAGACTTTTTAGTACTAATTAAAGATGACAATAATGATGATTTTCATAACTGAGGTTGCATTTTTTTATCTCAGATGTTAGTTCCTTGTAAAATAGATCTCTGATTTTGCTTTGTTTTGAACCTTACTCTTAGATACTGTTGTTGAGCTCATTCTATTTTGGAAAGTGGTACAAGGTACCAGTGTTCCCCCTGGCTCCTGTGTTGAATCTCCCCCTCACTCTGAAGCCTCCCAGGTTGTCTTCACTTCCCAGTTGGAAAAAGCCTAATGAGAGAAGATCCTCCAGAATCTCTTTTCTTGAAATTTGGTGGAAGTATGAGAAGCCAGAGAGGTTATAGACCTCTGGAGAGGCAAGTGTACAATGAAAGAGGGGACAGTCTCTCTCATGATGTACCTCTTTATCACTATCAAGAACATGACATGCTAGGCCTGAATATTTCTCTCAAATGCTCAATTCCTTGAGAAGAATTTCTCAAGCAAATTCTCTTTCATTAAATTGAATTGAGAACTGATATTAACAAATGCAGAATGGTGTTGGGAGGAGGCATGATGCTAGACTCAATATAATTGGCTGGATTTTGGGAAGAACTATCTTCTCATCCTCTCCCCCCCCCCCCATGATTGTATCTACCCCAGGGCCCTTTTATGACTTGTGGACTTCAACTCACAAAATTCCTCAGCTAGCATAAGGGATGCAGTATTCAACTTCCCTTCAAGCAAAAAGTGAATTGTCCTTTCACAAGGAATGGGGAGAAACAGAATAAATGGAGTCCTAGTTCAGTGCTTTCTTCATAGGTGTATGTAGATAAGGGCAAAAAGAAAAACACCTAATGCATTACAGTACAATCTGTTCAGAGGTGCTGCCTGATGCCTCATCCCAAGGTGAACCAAGCAGTTCTGTAGAAACAATTATGAGCCTCAAAGGCTACCTACTTCCACTCCAACCCACTGCCAGAAGAACGACGACAAGTGATCAAAGCCGTGTGGTGTTTGGCACTCTTGAACTTGTCCAGCTTTGCCGTCCAAGCCTCTGGTCTGGTGGGGCGAGCAGCCAGAACCTGTAACCCTTTCTTTACCTTGATTCTGAAAGGAATGACAAGTAAAAAATAAGATGTACAGACAGAGAAGCAAAGACCATCTAGATTCTAGAGTAGACAGCCTCGGTAGTAAAGTTAGGATGAGCAAAGAGAAGTCTTCAAAGGATGAGTACCTTTGGAAGAGATGAAAACCTGCCTCAGAGAACTCAGAGAGTAAATGGGCATGAAGAAATCCACAGGCTGCTGTAAATCTCAGCTCTGCCATGAACTAATCAGGCAACCCACTCTCTCACATCTTCAATCTCACCTACAGGAGTTGGCTAAATAATATTGGAGCCCAGAGTCATTGTATATTTCACAATTAAGAAATGTGTGCAATGAACTTGAAACAGTTGAAAACAATATGATACTTAATTGTTCACAATTATGATTATTTGTCAAGATTGTGTTCACTGTGACTGAAATGACTTTTGAATTCAAAATCCGTTGCCATTTGGATAAGTGCATGGCAACTGTCACTCACCGGAGAGTCAGCAGATCAGCTGTGAAGTTCTGTTGCAGAATGAGAGTGGCAGTGAAAAGCTGTCCTGGGCGCAGGGCTGTGTCAGGTACTCGGACCATCACATTGTCATCCAACCGCACTTCCTGCCGCCGTGGAGGGCTCATCACTCTGATATCCACAGGGCCCACATAGTGCAGCTGCTCCTTGGGGCTTTCTGTACCCGGATGCGGCCTCTGCTGGGTTCGCACATGGGGACACTCTCTGTGTACTTTCCCAGGTAGAATGGCCTCCAGCCTATAGTATAACTCTGCTCTTAGAGTTGGGGTGACTGAATCCTCTGATCTGCGATGAAGAGTGCCAAGTGGAGGAGAGAACCAGCGAGGGGGAAGTTCTAGTTCCACCACACACATGCCCAGGGGAGCCTAGATAGGAAAAAAGAGAAACTCACATGCTATTGACTCATTGTAAAGCTCACTCTCAAGCTATGCAAAGCTTATTCAGTGTAATGGCCTGGTCTATCTTGCCTAATTCCACCTACTCTAATAGGCAACAGGTCCCTGAGAAACTGAGGCCAATCTCTCTCTCTCTCTCTCTCTCTCTCTCTCTCTCTCTCTCTCTCTCTCTCTCTCTCTCTCNCACACACACACACACACACACACACACACACCTTTCTCACATTTACACTAATGACTGCAATAGCTGGATCGAACTTGAAACCTTGTACAGTTGGTACCTTGGTACTCAACTGCTTTGAAACTCATCAAGTTTGGTACTCAACATATTTTGATGCAAAAATTTTGTCCCAATACTTATTGTTTGTTTGGTACTCAATGCACAAGCTAGAACTTGTCAGTTTGGCTGCCTTGTGACTCACTACATTATTTCTTATGGAAAAAAATTTGTTTGGTACTCATCGTTTGTTTGGTACTCATCATGCCTCCCAGAACCAATTAACGATGAGTAAATACATGACATATGTGCTTTACCGCTTAGTTATGGTCTCTGCCCCAATTATCTACTGATTTAGATAGTTTTCTGAAAGCACTCGTCTTACCACTTTAGTGACAATTCTCTCGCTCTCCTCTCCTCTTTTTAGGGATGAAGTGATCCCTTTTGAGAGGGATCACTTCCACATTTTGGAGTACCAGCAGTCCTCAACTTACAAGCACAATTCAGACCAGAACTTCTATCATTAAGCAATACAGTTGTTCAATAAGTTGTGCCTCATTTTATGACCTTTTTTTTTGCTGCGGTTAAATGATTTCAGCATCTCCCACTGACTTTGTTTGTTGGAAGCTCCCTGGGAAGGTTGCAAATGGTGATCATATGACCTCAGGATGCTGCAACAGTCGTAAATATATGCCAGTTGCCAAGAGCCCAAATTTTGATGACATGACCTTCAGGGATGCTGCAACCTCTGCAAGTGCAAAGACTGGTCAATGTCACTTTTTTCAATGTTGTTATAATGGTTGCTAAATGAATGGTCAGAAATCAAGGACCAGCTGTAGTGATGCTCAGGACAATGGGATCAGCACATAACAAACAGCAAACATTCCACATCAAAAATTGGCACTTGTTATTATATACACCATAGCATAAATATCCCAGCACTAAGCTTGGAATCAATTTTCTTGCACAAAGAAAGGCATTTTATGCAAGATGAAAAAAGGAGCAATTACTCCATGCCTTCTCCTTCGTGGCATTTGTGGGTGAGGGGTGGGAGGATTTAGAAGGACAAATATATCTGAGAAAAGAAAGGTATGCTGCAGACCAGTCAGGTGCTTTGAATGCTACTTCTGTTTTAAGTGAGGTTTACAAGAAGAATGCTATTATTTAATATTTAACTACTTGTTAATATTTAATACTTAAATATCAACCTTTTCTGCTCTAGAATCATGGATCCTGGGATTAATTGCATGGCTCTTTACCATGAAGATCATATCAGAGGCTTGTAAAATTAAATCATCATATAGACCAGGGGTAGTCAACCTTGGCTCTTTTATGACTCGTGGACTTCAACTCCCAGAATTCCTGAGCCAGCTAAGCTGGTTCAGGAATTCTGGGAATTGAAGTCCACGAGTCATAAAAGAGCCAAGGTTGACTACCCCTGATATAGACATTTGTCCACGGTCTCTTAGAACCTCCAAGCAACTTGCACCTCATAATTTCTCCTTACTTCCGCATATTTACTTCCACTGTCTTCAACAGAATGCAGCCAAACAGCCATAGCAGAGCTTTATTTTCCACGGCATCCGAGAGCCATATACTTCATTTCTCCACAATTTGTGAGAGTGTAAACATATGTACTGTACCTACCTGAAGGTGGCAGGCCCGATGCACAGCCTGGGCCTGATGGAAGACATGCAGGCTGACGCAAGGCAGGGGGTGTCGTTTTGACATCCAATCCTGCCCTTGGAGGTGAAAAAGAACACGAGCGTAGGGCTCATAAGGAGATACTGTGCCTTCAATGGATACAGCACGGATGTCCCAGGTAGTAGAGAAACCTGTGAACTGGGAATTATCTGTTGGAAATTCCTGGAGAGAAAAGGAAATCTGAATTCAGAATAGAATCTCATTGAATAAATCCAGGGAAGAATGGAACTCAGCCCTATTCCATTTCTTACACAGGGAATCTTCAGTGTGGTGCCCTTGGGTAGCTCACTTGGTAACTATCAATGTTTCCTGCCCCATTTTAAAAACAACAACAACATATAAATAGTAAGCTAGCCAGCTACAAAGCCAAGTGGCAGCCTCTAGCACAGTGGTTCTCAACCTTTTTAATGACGCGACCCCAACCGGTCGTAAGTCGAGGACTAAACCGGTCGTACGTCGAGGACTAAACTGGTCGTAAGTCAAGGACTAAACCGGTCGTAAGTCGAGGACTACCCAACCGGTCGTAAGTCGAGGACTTTCCCTGCCCGGGAGCGCCGCGCATGCGTGGTTCCGCCCCCTGCGCCGGCCAAGGCGTAGCTGGCAAGCGGCAGAGACGGAGCAGGCTGACCACCAGCTGGCCCAGCCCAAGGGAGGTAAGGCACCCGCCGGAAAAGGGGGAAAAAAATGGCGGACAAAAAAAATGGCGGACAGCCTTGCTTGGCGACCCCCGTGAAATGGTCGATCGACCCCAAATGGGGTCCTGACCCACAGGTTGAGAACCACTGCTCTAGCATCATTCTACTTCAGAAGCATGAAACTGGATCCGATGTGGATGCTATAAGCATTTTTAGAAAAGAAATACAATAGGTGGCTGCAAATTTTTGTGTTGTTAAAAGCAACATTTATTTTTAAAATGATAAAACTAAGCAGAAGAAATTAGCAACAGCCATAGCACGTAGACTTATGTACCACCCCATAGTCCTTTACAGCCCTCTCTGAGTGCTTTACAATGTCAGCATATTGCCCCCAACAATCTGGGTCCTCATTTTACTGACTTTGGAAGGATGGAAGGCTGAGTCCACCTTGAGCCCTGTTTGGATCGAACTCCAGATTGTGGGTAGAGTTAGCCTGCAATACTGCATTCTAACCACTGTGCTATGATTGTGACATCAATAGTGTCCATTCCTAACCACAGGGACATCAGAATGTCAAAATATTACATTGTAATATCACATAAGTCCCACCAAATTTATATTTTTGTTGTAAATCATGTTTTGACATTTTCTCCCTTGCCTCCCCTCCCGCCTCCTGTTGGGGGAATCCTGAAAGAGGGTGTAACAAAACACAAAGTCACCAGTTTGGGCCGCATGGTGGACATTTTATGTGAGTTTCCATGGTATGTTTCTAAAGTTCTAAATATGACTCAAGGGTTGTGGTTTCCGTTTTACATTGAAGCATCTCTCTAAACAATTATAAGGCTAATTTACCTGCTGGGCAGTGAAAGGAAGGTAGGTAGCCTGGATACTGGGTTTTCCTGCAAGTCGACGATGAAGGAAGAGGAACGTCTCTGAGCGAGAGCTGAAGGAAGCATTTCCTGGTGAATAACGGTCAGTACGCTGAAGACGGAAATATTCTGAGCCATTGAGTACTTTTAATTCAGCTGGCAAATACACCGAGTCAGGAGGATCAGATTCACAATCCGCTGCAAATAGGAGAACTATGCCCATCAACATCAGATATGTAACTCCCTCACTCCATAGACATTTACGTTTGTGACCCCATTCCCACTCCCAATCCTGGAGGGAAAGGCTAAGTAACAGCATGTGTTCAAGCCTCATTTTGACAAAACTAAAAACTCAGACTTGGATCAGAGATAATCAACTAGTCCCCAAAGGAACTATCTCTGGCTCCAATTACTCTAAAGTTGTGCTAAAAAAAAAAAAGAAACAATAATTCATCTGTACAAGTTTGTATCAGTGTTGTTCAGTGCACTCTCAAACAACAAAGTATGGCTTCAGGAATAGCCAGTATCTTGGCTGAGTAATCTGACAAAGAGATATGGACCACTCTGTTTGTTGCAGTTTAATTAGAGGCTGAATTTTTGCAGCCCAAATACTATACCTTTCTGCAAACAACCAACCATCTAAGAGTGTGGATTGATCCCTCATCATGAAAATCTATCTATATAGTTGTTATGATTCAACACTGACTCAGTATAACACTCAGTACACTGAAGATGAAAATTCTCTGAGCCATTGAGTACTTTTAATTCAGTTGGTGAATCTGACAAATGACTGATGGCTTCTCCTATTGGTCTAATTCAGTACCATGGAGAGTACCACATTGTAACTGTACTGCCGTTGTCATCGTCGTCATCATCATCATCATCATCATCATCATCATCATCATCATCATCATCATCATCA
>NW_015387584.1:321657-338464 GCF_001527695.2 Protobothrops mucrosquamatus
TTTAATCATACAATCTTTAACTAGCTCAGTTTCTGAATCCAATTCTAATAAAACATTATATATCCTTCTAATATGTCCTTTAGCATCATCCCTTACTTGTTTCAAAAAATTCCCATTTTCCATAAAAGAAGCAGTTTTTTTATCAATTCGCCATCTCTCTTGAATTTGTCTATACACAAGCCAAGAAAAGTCTGGATACAGGTTTTAATAGCTTTAGGATTTAAAAAAACTAGATAATATTTCATTATATTTAAATAGCAATAGCACTTAGACTTATATACCACTTCATAGTGCTTTACAGCACTCTCAAAACAGTTTAGAGTCCGCATGTTGCCCTGCCAACAATCTGGGTCCTCATTTTACCAACCTCAGAAGGCTGGAAGGCTGAGTCAACCCTGATCTGGTCAGGATCGAACCCCTGGCAGTGGAATGCAGAGCTAGCCTGCAATACTGCATTCTAACCACTGTGCCACCACAGCTCAAAGTTTATTCATGCTTTGGATTCTGCTATCAATGAAAAATAGGTTACAAATTTTGTGAATAAACATATACTTAAATTAATAAGAAAAAATAAAAATGAATGAAATTATGGTTATTACTATTGCGATTTCATATATTTTAAGATATTCACAAATTTACTTTATTCATTTCCTACATATTATTTCAAGCTTTCAAAGAAGTATATTGAGAGTGATCTAATGTTTACTTTTTAGTGAGCTTTTCTTCTTCCTTTTTACATAGCCCTGTAGTTCTGCAAAAAAAAAAAAATTAAATAAATATTTTATTAAGTTTTTATAGTTACAAATCTTTAGTGCTTAATAAACAAAGTGTTTAACATTAATAGTAATACAATTTCCATTTGTATCTCTACTCCATTTTTCCAGCCATTTATAGAAATTATCCCATGTTTGCAAATATTCTGTATCTTCTTCCCCTTTCATTTTCAACGTAAGTCTATCCATTTCTGCACAATCCAAAATTTTCCTAATTATGTCTTCTTCCGATTTTCTTTTCGTTTTTCCAATATTGTGCAAATGCAATTCTCGCTGCTGTTAATACATGTAATATTAAATATATACCTTTTTGTCATAGTTCTCTATAATTATACCTAGAAGAAATAATTCTGGCTTAAAATTTACATGTTTTTTTAATATTTTCTGTAACCACATGTGTATTTTTGACCATTTTTTTTTTTTGCTTTAGGGCATGTCCACCAAATAGTACATGCCTGGCTTTTGCCTACATTTCTAACAATTACTAGACATGTTTTTAAACATTTTTGCTAATCTTGCAGGTGGTAGATACCATCTATAAAACATTTTATATTTATTTTCTTTTATAATTAGCTGCCCTTGTTATTTTATACTTTCTTTCCCACAAGTTTTGCCATTTTTCTAATTCTACATTGTGTCCAATTTTTTTTGCCCAAGTTATCATTGTTTCTTTAACTCGTTCATCTTCCATCTTCAGGTTTAACCCAAAATTTATAGAGTTTCTTAATCAGTTTTTCATCTGATGACAATAGTATCTGGCCAAACACTGTTTGATCTTTATAAAAACCATATGTTTTAGCATCTTTTTCATATCTCATTTGCATTTGCAAGTGTGGCCATCATGATAGCTCAATACTCTGTTCTTCCAGTTCTTGTTTAGTTTGTAATTTCCCATCAGTATTCAAAATGTCTTTGTATGTCACAAGTTTTTCATAGTTGATTAAATTTGGGTGCACAAACGCTTCCATTGTCGAGATCCATCCTGATATTTTCATATAAATTTTCATTTTTATATTTTCCCATGTCAAAAGCAAGGCATTTCTTATATAATGATTTTGAAAGTATTTATGGATTTTATTCTTCCCATTCAAGTTGTAAGTCATGTCCTTCTAGTTTTAGTAGTCTTTTGTGTCTAAGGGTTATCCACTCTTTTAGCCATGTTAATGCCGCTGCTTGATAGTATAGAACCCAGTCTGGTAGCCCAAATCCTCCATTTTCTTTTGCTTCTTGTAGCAATTTCAGTCTTTTTCTGGCTTTTTTCCCTTGCCAGATGAATTTCAAAATCAATGCATTTAACTCATCAAAAAAAAATTTCTCTAATTTTATAGGTATTGTTTGGAATAGGAAAAGTAGTTTTGGTAAAATATTCATTTTCACTGTCACTATTCTTCCCAAGATTGATAATTGTAAATTTTTCCATCTTTCCAAATCTGATTTTATTTGTTTTAATAGTTTAGCATAATTATCTTCTTTTAATGTCGCACACCTTGCTGTTAAGTATATCCCCAGGTATTTAACTTTCTTAACTATCTGGAGATCTGTTTTTTCTGACAATTGATTTTTTTTGTCTATCTGTAAGATTTTTAACTATCACTTTAGTCTTATCTCTATTTATTTTCAATCCTGCTACTTCTCCAAATTCTTCAATCTTTGTCAATAATTTAGGGCTTGTCTCCAAGGTATCTTCTAAAATAAATACCAAATCGTCCACAAATGCTTGTAATTTATATTTTTCATCTTTTATCTCCATACCTTTAATTTCTGGATCCTGTCTAACATTTCTATTCAGCACTTCTAGAGTTAAAATAAATAATAATGGAGATAGTGGACACCCTTGTCTTGTGCCTTTTTTAATATTAAAATTCTCTGTAAAATCTCCATTTACAGTTACTTTGGCCATTTGTCTATAGTAAATTGTTTTAATTATATTTATAGTTTTCTCCAAAGTCCATAGAGCTTAATTGTTGTACCATAAATTGCTAAGTTGACATTATCAAAAGCTTTCTGTGCATCTAAAAAAATTAATGCCATTTGTTTCCCTGGATGCATTTCGTAATATTCCAAAGTGTCTAAGATCATTCTTAGATTGTTCTTTATTTGTCTCTTTGGTAAAAATCCATTTTGATCTGGATGTATAAATTCAATCAAAAATCTCTTTAGTCTTTCTGCTTATAGTTCTGCAAACCTTGAAGTTCCCTCAAATCTGTCATTAACTCTTAGGAATTGCATTATTTTGATTGACTAAACAAAGGGACTTACCTTCTGAATATTGAAATTGGTAAGCAATAACTATTAAAATTTTATATAAACAGGTGTCTTGAATTCAACTGGTCATTTCTCAATTATGTGTGCATTATTCAGGGAGTAAATCCTAATGAAGAAGCTTAACCTTCTTCAGAGAAAGTATCCTTAGGATTGTATTATAAAGTGAATTACTGTTGTATTCTACAGTGCAGCCTAATTGTAATTGCACTAGAACAAGAATCTGTACCACAATTTTACAATGGACTTCTTTGGAAAATGGCTTGCAGATTACTGTGATCAATTACTGGAGGCACACTGAATGTACAAAATGATAGCATTACACATGCAGGTTTTTAAAACAAAAAATATTCAGATATCAACAATTAGGAATTCAAGGTAGCCGACATGGTGACTTCCCTTTATTTGATTTCAAAAATGACAATCCTGCAAGGTATGCTATGCAGGGAGAGGATGACTGGCTCAAAGTCACCCAGTAACTTTACATGGCTAAGATTAGAATGCAACCTGGGTCTCACCAATCCATGCCCAATACTAGCTCTTAGATCATACTAGCTCTTAGGTGTCCCATACATATTCCACTTATAAGTGAAAATAGGCTATAAAACATCCTTCCTATGCTCTTGTAACATTCTGATTGAATTGAGGCCAGATTAAGTCACACTTAAATCAGGCCTACTGAACTAAATGAAATTTAGGTCAATGGGCTAATTTAAGTCCAGCTGAGTTCAATGAGTTCCATCTAAGCATGGCCAAGAGACTGCCTTTGAATTGTGCTATTAGCTATTTTAAATCCTTAGCTCTTTTAAAATGCTATGCTATTTTGTCAAAAGTTGCCTATGGGGAAGTTGAAATGTTTTCAGGATGAAGGATTTTAAAAGATTAAGCAACCCAATAGTACAAGAAAAATCGAATCCTGCTGTAAGATACAGTTATTTGCACTACCTAGGGCCAACAAATCTGCCTTTATGATTCACAGAAAGGCACCTGTCTCTATTTCAGGTGTTTGCATTTTGCTTTTCCCACTTCCTATTAGAAATTCAATTCTCATCCTGCTCAGAATTCTCTGGACATCCACAGCTTGATAAAAAGTAAATGCAGGCAACATCTGATGAGGGAAGGGGATGAAAGCCGAATAAATGAGTAACATCAAGGCTGTGTATTCCAAACTATCCTTTCCAGTTCCCTGATTTTAGAAGCTGTTTTGTAAGAAACAGATGTGAACCTGTTGGGAGGTGAGAAAGAAACCTTTGAAACAGCCAGGACTCAAACATACCCAGTAGCCCAGAGCTGGACTACAGCCAACTAAAGCTGTAGTACAGGGAGCTGGGAAAACATAGATGAAGAATAACTGCATTTTAACGTTACTTTTGGTAATTATGGAACCCAGTATACTTTTGAGGGGAAGTGGAAATGTCTGAAGAGTATGGTAAGGAAAGAGGCTCTATTATAGAAATTTTATTTCATTTCTTGAATAATAAAAATTATGGCAATTTAGACTTCGAAAGGGCAAGTGATTTTGACCTCCATAATTGATTTAATCTTCTAGTTCATCCCCCATACAGGATAACTGAAGAGGTCTGTCTACAATCCCTTCAAGTCTTAAGATGTGGTTGAGAAGTGCTTATAAACAGACATCTGGTTAGGAAAGTTTATAAACCTCTCACATGGGTCTTCCAGAATATGGGCACAGCGAGGGGGAGGACAATTGTATCAATATGGCAGTCCTGTCCCTCTTCATATGTGTGTAATGCATAAGATAAAAAAGGATGTTAAAAAGGAATGGGACTTCAGTTGTCTGATCACGCCCACCATTTTAACTGTCCTTTAGACAACCCTGGACACAGCAACAATTATACCTTGAGATTTAGAGATAGGGGTACCTGTTATCCATGAAAATTCAATATGACATGCGAACAGACTACCAGAGTAACAAAGTTGAAAGGAACTAATCCAACCACCTGCTCAAGCAAAAGTCCCTGTACCATTTCAGACAAATGGCTGTCCAATTTCTTCTTAAAAATCTCCAGTGATGGAGCACCCACAACTTCTGAAGGCAAGCTGTTCCACTGGTTGATTGTCCTCACTGTCAGGAAATTTCTGACTATAAATAAAGGTTTAAGCTTATGTTTAGGTTTAATGCAGCAAGAACAGCTTACATCCAAAGCTTAACTCCTGAAAAAAAGGCATTACCAAATAAATGTTGTTATACCCACTTTGATGATGGCCTTATGCTGTTATTCTGACAATCTCAAAAGACTACCAATCAAGATTATCTTTGGCTCACCAATAAGTGCTGTTAGATTGATGGATATGGGGAAAGGTCTCCTAAATGTCCTTTTTAAAAACAAAACAAAGCAAAATTCTGAAGACACAATTATACCTGTTTAGTTTTTTAAACGTTGATATATTTTTATTTTGTTTTTTCATTTTTTTAATTGGAACTCTTAGCTGTTAATTAATTTCAATTATTCATCCACATTCTCTGCCCTCAATAGATGCTTTATAGTCATCTAAATTGCTTTGAGAAGACAAGGTATCCAGAAAGATGGGTTAAAATATTTTATACAAATAGTAAATTGACCTTGGCCCACCACTAAATAACTGATGGTAAAGACAAAAATAAAAGAAAACCACTGTAACGCTCAGTTTGTGTGATCTTGAACAATGTTTTTACTTTGTAGGCTGCATAATCAAAATCAAATGAGTAAAAAAAAATTAAGTGCCAGTCAAAATATGGTTGATCAGGTTAAATTTGGCACAGTAAATTTGTAATTTATTCAACAGTCACCTAGCTATTTCTACTTAAAACTCCCAGATCTCAGCAGACAAACCTCAATTTCACAACTCACTTGATGATTACAATGAATTTACCAAATGATTCTTCCAATGTTTGTAGTTCAAAATTGCTAGTCCTGGCTTTCTTATCTATCCGCTCAGTAATGTACTTTATCCAGTTTTCCTCATTTTCTGATCACACCTCAGTTTCACTTGGGTTTTCTGTTCAAAGCAGCCATTTTATTTTTTCTGGATGCACAATGGAGCAATAAGGAATTTCTTGGAGGGTTTCTACTCCCCCTCCCCCAATCATTTGAATCAGTAATATTCAACTAGACTTGGGTTTTGAGTTTTGGCATGTTTCCAGATTCCAACAATGTTGAAACTGATAAGGATGTTGTTTTAATTAACTGAAATCTAATGAAGTGCTCTATGAATTACCTGTCTGGCAAAAGGTAGCATTTTCCTAGCAGTGAAGCAGCCACATGTGGAGAATATGTATATATGAGGTAGATGGTCTAATGGAAAAACATTGGCATAATATGAACTACATATTTTACACCGGTGATTTAGAATCTTTCCACTGTTGATTTCCTGAGTTTTTCTTCTTTTTCAGATATAATAACATATCCAGCTTTAGTAGTTGAAACAAAAACTAGGCATACCATACCTAAGATGCAAACATCCTAAAGGATACCTAGATGGCAGGAAAGATTTACAGAAAATTCTTCAGGTCTCTCACCATCTAGTGCAGGGTTTCCTAAACTGTGAGGTGAATCTCCCCTAGGGAGGTGAAGACAAAGTCCAGGAAAGGTATGAAGAATCTTTTAGTTTATTACAATAAATCCACTGTTTTCAAAGTTTCATTGTATTGTCTTCTTTGTCCATTTTATTTTGGTGTCTGGATTTTTAAGGGAGTGTCATGGCAAAAGTTTAGGAATCCCTGATCTAGTGTATCTGGAATTTTGAAGCTGAGATATAACCAAATAAAATCTTCTGGATCCTATGAATAGAATAGAATAGAATAGAATAGAATAGAATAGAATAGAATAGAATAGAATAGAATAGAATAGAATAGAATAGAGGAGGGGACCTTGGAAGTCTCCTAGTCCAGCTCAAGCAGGAGAACCTATACTATAAGTGATTGTCTAGTCTCTTCTTATGAAGCACCTACAACTTCTGAAGGCAAGCTGTTCCACTGGCTAATTGTCCTCACTGTTAGGAAGTTTCTCCTTAATTCCAGATTGCTTCTCTCTTTGATTAGTTTCCATCCATTGTTTCTTGACCTGCCAACCATTGTTTCTTGTCCTGTTCATGGTCACTTCTCTCTAGTTCAAGTCTTCCTGGGCTGCTGCCTGGGCAGGGGATAGTTACAAAGTGATTAATATTTGCAGAACACCGTGTTGACCTCCACCCCAAAGTCCCAAAGCATGCTGGTAATTTTGGGAGTTGAAATCTAATGCTTCTAATAAAGCATTGGGCTGGGGAAGACTTTGGATAAATTCTAATAGTTAGTGTGTGGTGTACTTGACATATTTAATTACAATTTGGCCATAGATTCTGTGAGAGTAACTATCTTTGCTGCATTATCTTCTCTTTAGCTACCTGCAGCCTGCTGGGCTTCCAGGGCTTTTGTAGAGTGGTGCAGCTATTATCACTAAGGGATAATCCTTCTCTTGAAAAAAGTGATAGAAAAATTCTCTTTCCTCTGGAGATAATCATTTACTCCAATTCTCTGTCCACAAATACATTGGAGAATTTCAGAAGACAATTGGTATTCAACTCTAGCCCAAAGGTCGCATTCTAGGAAGCCAAATTGCTCTACCAAAATTGTACTTTTTATCACTGATACTTCTTTTCTTCTCCAAAAATACACAAGATTTTTCTGATTCATTCCCCAAATACAACTGTAAATTGGGGTCATCTGAAAGGTAATTCTCTGCCTAAAAGAATACTGATTGAGTGGAGATTTGCACCTGATCTTCCCTGATTCAAATCCAGCATCCCACTTGGTCCTCCACTGTAAGAATGAAAATACAACATCCTTCAAAGTCACATTGCAACACTAACTGCAGGCATGAACAATGTATTAGCAGAGTCCAGGGCCTGGGAATTGAAGTGGGCAAAACAAAGAAAGACACGCTGCTTCACTGAACTACATCCTCTTGCAAATTCTCCTTTCAACAATTAATCAGCGGAATTGCAGAAGCTGTGGGTGCTCCATCACTGGAGGTTTTTAAGAAGAGATTGAACATCCATTTGTCTGAGAATAGTATAGGGCCTTCTGCCTGAGCAGGGGGTTGGATTGGAAAATCTCCAAAGTCTCTTCCAACTCCGTTATTCTGTTATTCTGTGTGTGTTAATAAAAGATTTATAAAACTAAATGGCCTACAAAATAAATGTGGTATTATTACATACCCCATCATATCAAATCTGCTACCTTTTTGAATGCCACTTCTTGGATTAAAGTATCAAACAATGCATAACCATTACAGTTGTGTCCATGGACATGAACAATTAAAAGGAGTTTCTATATAACCAGGAAAAACCCATCCTTATTAAGAATCGGGCAAGTTCTAATATGTGAAAGATGCATGCAAAACTTCAGATGTGGTACAAATCCATGTGCAAAGTTGGATACCAGTGTTAAAAATCAGTTGAAAAGCCAACCTGAGAATAATAGGCTTCTTTCAAGGAACTGAATATTAGCCTGATTAAAAAGTCATTAAGGCTGAGATTATCATTGGTGACTGCTGTAGTCTTGATATCTATGCATTAGCTTTGAATCAAATACTGTATATGTCTTAATACCAGAGACTGGGCAACATGAGAAGTTGATGCTTGTGGGAATCCCAAGACATTTGGCTAATCCATGGTAGAGACAAAGTGCCAGACTAGCAAATTCTCGCTCATCTGAGGTTTTTCTGTTTCTGAATGAAAGCTGACAATCCCTGTCCTCCAGCATCCAGCACATAATAAATGCAACATCTTAGCTCAAAAAATAGGAAGAATCCCACCCTATTTTGAAAGACAAGACACATCCAAATATATTTATGTGGGGTTTTCCCCCCCCTGAAAACTAGAAACATTAGACTAACCTCTAAACAGCTTTTTCAGCTTTCTAAACTGTTGCAGGAGATGTATTCACTAAAATTGTGTGGCTATTAATATAAATTACATCACTACATTTTTGACCATAGACAACCATGAGTTAAACTGGCTGTCTCTATGGTCCTATCCTCAATTTATGCCAGATGAGCAAGGATAAGAAAGGATCCAGATTTCACTGTATTACACTGAGGTTAGTGGCCAGAGGCACAATGGGAAAGTGCTCAGTCCAACAATGAATTTCTCTCACACACATGTACACACATAAATCTGTATCAATGGTTATAATGCAACCTCCATAAAACAACCTCTTTTGCTATCTCCACCTGCTCCTCTGTCTGATGTGAGGGCAGAGCAGCAAACAAATACCCCCCCCCCCCGATCTAGAGAACAATCAGTCCATTAAAAGATGCTGAACCCCATGGGCACCCTTTATCAAAGCTACCCCAGGTTGTGTGTTACAGGATTTCCTTCTGAAGAAGCAGCAGATGGTTGAGAGATACCATGACATCACCCCCTGCCCTGTTAGGTTCCAGAAAGGGGTATGACAGGGAAGGACCAAGGGACTCTTTACCAATCTGGTTTCCTCCTCCCCTGGGCTGTGACCTCTGACACCTCTCCTCCCTTCTATGCAAATTACTGTTTCTTCATCTATTTCTCCCTCATCAACTTGACATGGTGATCCAGCCACAGGCTTCCACTTCATGTTAAGAATGAAGTATCTCCTTTGCAACAGATTTTAGGTCCATCTCTCACAAAATGCCTGCTTTCTCTCCCCCTCCGTTGGCCATAAGAAAAACCTTTCATATGCCATCCTGCAAACACAATTTCCTTGGGTGAAATGGCTCTCCATTTCACAATCACAGCAAAATCAGGTATTACTGGCAAATATATCCCTCTCTCCCCAAATTGAACACACCCTCTTCAAGATTTCAGGCAATAATAAACTTTCCTGCTTACCTTGTAAGCTCGCTTTTAAGAAGAGAACCAGGAGGATTGATTCAGTACTATAAAATGGACCCAATAGCTCTTAGCCCCAAAATGTCTTTAATTCAAACCAACATAGGGTATAATCTATGGTTTGGAACAACGATCTCACACGGGCCACCTTTGTGCAAAATGATGCTGAAAATATTATTGGGAAGCATTTCCATATATTTCATTCTTCAATATTATTGAGGAGACTATATTTGGGTGTAATCCTGATCATTGGTATTAAGATCCAGGTTGGCTATATACTTTTTGTTTGTATGACTTCAGAGAGGGCTCAGAAATCAATTAAGACTGTAGTGAGGACCCAGGAATGTAGCTTGTTGTCTCTAGGCTCTTATAAAAATTTATACTACAAGAGAAACAAATAAAGGGTAGGTAAGCTTTTCTGAGCCTCTTTATCTCCCCCATGTGTGAACTTCAGTGCTAAATGGTCATTCTAGCCGGGGAAGATTAATATTGTAGTCCAGCACCTCTGGAGGGTATCTAGCAGGGAAGGGTGCTCTACCCAAATCTAGGGTCTTGTCTTAATTCTTAAAACACTCCTGAGCACAGTTGCCTGAGAAATTGCTTAAAGTGCCGTTGGTAACTACACGAGCACTTATCCTCACTAGAAGAGCTGTAAATATAAATAAGGAGGATTTTAATATATTTTTTCCCTGGATTGCTTTGAAAGAGAAGAATGCACGGAGTGAAGTCAGAGAGCGAGCAACTAGGTCAATGATAATCATATTTGGAGGGCTTTTCTAACCATCTTTCATGAGCTTTTCAGCCAGCTGGAGAGTCAGACGGAGTATTTTTCGGGGAGCAGAAAGGCACAGCTGTATTTGCTTTTCTAGGGAATTTTATTTCCCGAGGGAAGCAGCGTCCGTTTCCCTTCTTCGAGACTGGGAGGAGGGAGGAGGGAGTCTCTCCACGGGGATTGACCCTGCCCTGCTGAAAGGGGGGGTGGGGAGGGGGAGGCGTGGACTACGGAAGCTAATTGAATCATAGAGATCCCAAACGTCTCCTTTGCCTTTCAAGGTAAATTTAACCCCGTCTTGCAGGTGGGGGAATTGCATCTCCAAGATCTCAACAGCGCTCTCGGGAAAACCCGCGACGGCAGGTAAAGAAGGTGGCGGGAACTTGCCTGGGGAAAAGAATTAAAAATCCCGCAGCATCTGGAGATGTACAGGGAGGGGGAAAGGTCCAACCTGAAAAAAACACCGCGGGGAAACCTCTGGGCTTTGGCAAACCGCCGGAGGGCCCCTTCTTTACGATCCGTGCCCAGGAGTCCGAGAGGGGGAGCCCACGGCGGAGAGCCCCAGCTGCTCAGTCTACATTCACACACACACACACACACCCGCACACACCACCGCCGCCGCGCAGACGGGTCCAGTGTTTCCATGGTGATCACCCGGGAACGCGGGAGAGTTTTCGGGAGCCGAAGCCAAGGGATTCCCTTACCCAACAAGTCTCAGAGGTGGCCGAGATCCGAAGACCCGAATTGGCTGATTCCCGCCGGAACAAGAGACTCCCCCTTTTACACACACAAACAAACAAACACTTCTCCTGCCGGAACCCGAACTCAAAGAGACCTTCCCGAGGAAGGATCGGCCCCCTTAAGGTTAGGAAGTTTTCCGCCGCCGTCAGCCAGACGAACAACCGGGACTCACCTCTGGGAGCGCGCAGGAAAAGAACCGCGAAGACCAGCCAGAGCCCGGGGGCGGCGCGGCTGGAGCCCATTCTGCCGGACCCGACCCGCCTCTCTTCCCTCCGCTCAGATGCCCAGGCGCGCTGCTGCCGGACGCAGGTCCATCCCCGCCGGACCTGGCTGCCCGGCGCGGTTGCAGAACTCGGCTTCGGGCAAGCGCCGGCCGTGCGCGTCCTCCCCTCGCTGCCCCGGTCGCACAACGCAGCCCGTCCCGATAGTTGCTGAAGCTGTAGTAGGTGGTGTTGCTGCCGCAGCCAGGCTACTCAGACAATAGAGATAGGCGAGCGGAGGAGGGGAGCGGAGCTCATGGGCTCCGCTCCTGCCCGGATGCCTGCTGGGTCCTAGAACGCCTCTGTCGACAGCCGAGGAGACTCCGCCGTCCCGTTTGCCGCGCCTCCCCGGGACGAGGCCAGCGGCTTGGGCAGAAATGGATTGAGATCGGAGCCAGGCGGGGTCGCGGCGACGGTGGCAGAAAAGGAGAGAGAAAGTAAAGAGAAGATCCGCGTCTATGGAAAAAAAAATCACTTGTGATTTAAAAAAAAAAGACCAACGGATGTCTGGATACTCTCTCTCGTGTCCTAAGCAGGAGCTTGCAAGAACTGAAAGAGGACTTTACTGACAGACAGTTCTAACGAAATGATGCCCGTCTGTCACAAGGAATCAGAAGCGACTGAATGACTGAAGAACAATAACAACAATGGACCCCAAGCTCTCCTTTGCAAAGCCGCTCTTTTCCTAAATCAAGAAAGATCACCAGCAACTGGGATGTTCCCGTTGCAGTGAAATTTGGAAATTCCTCCCGCCTTTCTCAAGGTGAAGAAGTCCTTTAGATGTGTTGAGACTGCTGCTCCTGTAATTCTTACTAATATGGATTATATATCATGAACCTCACTACATCTGGAGGGCATTAAGTTGGATAAGACTGGCCTTTAGCGTCCTAGCAATACATAATAATAATAATTCACTGGTTTGGCACAAGACACTACATAATAATGTTATGTTAATCTGGTTTTGATGCAGCTTGTAGGAAGTTTCCTCCTATGATTTCCTTCCTTGAATGCACTTTGCATTTACATTGCTGGGTGGTTGTTTTTACAAAATAGTCATTAAAAGAAATTGCATATTTAACGTAGTGCCAATGTTTCAATTATCATCCTAAATTATGGTTTGTTAAACCAAAGACAATAGACTGGCTTCATGATAAACTGTTATGTTAAGTCAAAATAGATCTGGGGAGATTAAAATGGCCCACTAAAACATCATGCCATGAAAGTCAGGAAATTCTTCAATTCAATAACCTGAGTGTTTCAACTCACTCTTTAATTCTAGGAGTTGGCAGATGGGGGAAAGCTGCTCATTCACTTCACTTAACGATAGATGGGATCCCTTTCAGTTGGTTCAACTGAAGAGTTGATACAATTAAGGTGAGTTGGGAAGTCCCTTGTTCAGCGTTACCTCAATCATAAACTCTCATTGTCTGCTGACCATAAGAATGAACTAACTTCAGTACTTGAATGAGAGGCCACTAGGAAATATCACAACCCAGACTCAGAAATCAGTAAAACATCTATGGGGAAAATCAGTTCTTCAATGAATGAAATCAATTAAATCAAGTTGATATATACAGATATAAGGCCACCGCCTCGTTAGAACAATCCCATAGATTTGCAATGAGAACTTTTTTTATTTTATGTCTGGAATCCCCAAACTGACCTGTGTTCTTGATTTATGGAGATGTTTTCCTCCCTGTTTTAATGTTTTACTGCTTTATTCCTCCCTTTTGGTTTCTGAAGGGAAATGGGCACAGGAAGTGACTAACAGCCCATTACCTATAGTAGTAACCTGATATCCTCTACCTACGAACATGTATTGCTTAAGCATTAGTCTCTCTGGCCTTTCTGAAATGTACAAATAGGAGTGCATCCTTTGTTCAATATTCTTCGAAGAGAGTTCCACCAGCATGTGCTGTCTAATAAACACTGCAGTAAGCCTTGATTATTGGCTTTAGGCCCCACACATCCCAGAAAAACACAATGGCAAATAACTTATATATTCTTATCAAGAAAAATCCAAACTTTCTCTAGTATGAGAGTGTAGAGAGATTTAAAAAGGAAGTGTACCTGCATAGTTTCTATAAGATTCCTTCCCTCAAGCTATTGACAGCCAGGCCAAAAGCTATCTCTAAAGCTAAATATACTATAAAGCCATCAAGTGCAAAATCTACATGTTCAAATCCTTGTTAAACAGTTGAATGTAGAACGTCTAGTATAGAGGATGTCTGTGTCTGAAGAGTCCCAATAAGGACTAAACTGATTGTAGTCCGTACTCAACATAACATCATTTACTAAGGAAACTGGACATGTTTATGAAGCTGCTAGAAATCTAGCTTGACTCAAAGGAGATGCCATCTAATTGCAATGTTATGCATTATAACCTGGTTTATAAACCAGACAAAAACCACTTTTTCCTAACCACAGTGGCTGGGTCCACAAAGCTAGTTTCAGCCAAAGAGTATGCTTGTGTCTATGTGCATGCATGTACATTTGGCATAATGGATGAACCTAGCCAGTGATTCTATCTGACTTGTTTTTTTAATCTGTGTTAATATTAGTTTTGAATGCATGATTTATTTCTAACTAGGCTTCTGTCCAAAATCCTGAGTTGTCAAACACATTGAAATATCAAGTGAAGAAATGTAGAATGTTTTCTGCTTTGTAAAAAGCTGATCTTTTCCCGTTTGCTTATCAAACCGTCCAGAATGACAGTCGTGACAGCAGCAACCTTGACTGTGATTGTTGCTTGCTACCACTTCCTTGCTGACTCCCAGACTCCTAGGTATGCACTATTTGCTCACTTAATAATGAATACAGTTGCCGTATCAGGGATTCACACATCCAGGCAGCTTTGTTTACTTAGGCTGGGATTTATTTCTGAATACTTACATTAAGGAAGTGCCCAGCACACAGGCCAAATTAGCATACCTCATTTCTGCTGCTTCTAGCTTTTCCCCTGAACCAGCTGCAAAGAGAGCAGAGTGATAGTAGCAGAAAGACTTATCTGCATATTTTTCAACCTAAGGGCCATTCAGATCTCATATTCACCCTCTCTCTCTTATAGCATAGCATTTATTAAATTTTGACTGACAACTTTAATCCTACTGTCTCAGATACAATAAAAACATAAAGGCTACAGGGCTAGCCATGAGAAGTTCTACTACCTCCTTTCCTGTTTACAAAGACCAGCCAGAGGGCAACTGAGTAACCTGGAGGGGAGGGACTGAATAGGCCCTCTGGCTCCCACCCATTCTGGAAGGTTTCAGTGCTCTCTTCCTTGTTCATCTACCCTTCTCCACCTAAGGCATCTATCCCACTCCGCCAATTGGAGGAGAGGAACTGTGGGATGTTGGCCTTTCGTATTACTACTTGAAGCATGCCAAAGTCCATTGATCTCAAATAGCTTATGTCTTCTGAATTATGATTGGAACATAGTGCAAGCTACATCGTTAACATCTTTTTAGTGGAAGGGAGAGAAGGAGGGAGAATCGGAGAAAACCAGGAAGCAATATTGTTTCATCATCATCATCATCATAAAATCCACAGATGAGCCAAAATTTCTTAGGTCCAACCAAAATGAAAGCTACTCAGTCTGGGTTGTAAAACTCTGGAGAACCACTAGGAGGTGCCACAGAGCTTTCTCTGTTTCTTTGTTGTCACCTGGTGATCCTAACTAAAAGTATACAAAATAGTGTGCAAACTGTTAAGATCTTCTGAATGCTTCATCAGGCCAAGTAGTTCAGTATGATGGCGTGTTCAGCTAAGGTCAAATCATTTGCACACAGTTTTGGAGATGAAGTCTCCTTCAGACTGAACTTTGCTCCAGGTGACTTTGTGGAGACACCTTTGCAGGTTCTAGGTAGAACAAATTCCACAAAATGAACCTCCCCACACACACTTCTTACCATGACCTTCCTTATTTTGTTAGGCAATTCCAACCCATCTGGAATTAGCAAAATGGAGATGGAGTTCAGAAATTGGCATCATTGACAATGGAATAAGAGCAGGCATTGGATATTCTTAGACTAAGGGAGTCTAGATGCAGAATTGCAAACAGAAACAGAAACATTGGTTCCGTTTTATAACCAGCTTACAGTTAGGCTATAGTAAGGCTTTTATTCTTTTTGATATCTGCCCTCAGCTATCCTGGAGGGCAAGTTTTAGAAATCCCCCCCCCCCGGTCAGTCTGGGAATATCGAATCATTGTGTTACTGTACTCTGTTGTAGCTTCTATAGAGATATGGGTAGCAAGCTCTTAACATCCTTCATTAAGTTATTCCCCAATGACTGGATTAATTTCATGTAAATCTCCTTCTTGCAAACAAAGGCACGAAGATAACACAAGCCAGTTGCTAAGTTTGCCTTTGCAGCCAACAGAATTCGTGCTTTACTAATTGCAAATTAATTTTGGATTGATGTAGAGCACAGCATTTATTGTATCATATCAAATTGCTTTTAACAGAATATCCTTGGTGAGTCTGACCCACAGTAAAATAGTCAATTGTCAGAACAACCTCAAACCTAGATTCTTGAAGGAGAATTGAAAAAGCAAAGAAAGGTTGCTCTAGATCTAGAAGAAAGAGAAAGGGGGGGAAAACGAGAGGTTATAAAAGCAATAAAAAAAAGTCTGCATCTACAAAACATAAGAAATCGTTAACAAAAATAAATAATTAGAAGTCAGAACAAGAGGAATGAAGTAAATAATTTAGTGCTGGGGAAGGTAAAATGTCTGTTAAATGCAGAGAAATTTCAAGGTTAAAAGCTAAAAGCTGACTGAAAGGAATAAAATTCAAAAAGGGTAGAAAAGAACAAATGTAAATGGATGATGCTTAATGTTGACACAAATAAAAAATTGCAGCATTTAGCAAATGAACATCCTGACTATTTTGTATATATATATATATATATATTATACAACAAAGACTTGTTGTAGCCAAAGTTTGCCATCACCCCTTATAAGAATAGAAGGTATGACAGAGCTCATTTATACATTTGGCATGTTATTGTTGCAGGGTTTCTTTTGCCTAATTGCATCTGTAATCCATGCATAATTATGACATTTCACATTCTAATCAAATAATAGTTTCAAATAGCCAAATTGCCTGGATTTTATCAATGACAGAGAACGTTATTCAATAAAAAAACAAATG
>NW_015387584.1:338795-353106 GCF_001527695.2 Protobothrops mucrosquamatus
CCTTATAAGAATAGAAGGTATGACAGAGCTCATTTATACATTTGGCATGTTATTGTTGCAGGGTTTCTTTTGCCTAATTGCATCTGTAATCCATGCATAATTATGACATTTCACATTCTAATCAAATAATAGTTTCAAATAGCCAAATTGCCTGGATTTTATCAATGACAGAGAACGTTATTCAATAAAAAAACAAATGTGGAGTTAAGTTAGCGTCTAATGAGAGGAGCTTAAATATTGTATTTGGCTAATAAAGAGTTGAGCTTGATTTAGCATTTCAGCCAGCATGCTGGCTAGGAATTCTGAGAGCTGTAGTCCCAACCCAACATTAGGAAAAGACTTGTTTAAAAAAAAATCTTTATTTAATTAAAAAAACACACCAAGTAGTTGTCCTGATAAAAATGGAAGAACATGAATCCAACAATATATACCATATATCTACTTCAGGGTTGAACTCTAGACTTCTTGGATTTGGGAGTTTGGTTGTTTGCTTGCAGACATTTCATTGTCTGATATGATAAACTCATCAGTACATGCTTCCAAGAATCCATAAGAAGAACATGAATGTTTAACATATGAAATTTATGAGTGGAAGATGTTCTTCAAAACTTGGCCCATAGGTGAAAATGAACTATCTACTTGTAACTGCCAAGCAGAATAAGCTCGACTTCCATGTGGTGACTTCCACTCACTCACAACTCCATTTTTAAAGAGAAATATAGAATTTTCATAAAATTGGAGCTACAGTTAAATATTATTAAGTTAGCCAAGCTGTTGCCTTCTATGATATGAGTCCAATCCTACTCCATGCTTATAATATAAGCCAAACTTTTTTTCATTACCCACATTATTGTTATTTAAAGTGGCCAATATGATATAGAATTAGTGAAATTACACAATTAATCATTTAGGTACTATAAATATCACTTCTCTTATGTCCCTATATATTAGATACAGTGGTATCTAATAAATAGGCAGATCATAACATTTCTTGCTGATTATGAAATTGATTTATGGACAGCATGAACCTAAGCCTCTATTCTTAGAAAATGGAGATAAATATCCTATGTTTCTGATCATGTTCTTATTGGTAGAAGAATTGATGTGTGAGGGTTTAGCAGTCTAGAGCAGAGGTCCCCAACCTTGTGGGCACCAGGGACCGGTTCCGTGGAGAGGTTTTTCCATGGACCGGAGAGGGCATGGTTTTGTGTGCTGCCAGCATCCTGTGGATGGGGCTTTCCTTGTTTGTGCGGCCCGATTGCTGGCATGCTGTGGCCCAGTACTGATCCATGGATCGGGGGTTGGGGACCCCTGGTCTAGAGGCTGAGGTACAAATCTGGAAGTCCCCAGTTAATAATTCATATCTACTGTGTTCTCCACTAAATGGCATGCAGACTTTCATTTTCATTTTCAACTTCTCTTCCCCTGAAATAAAGAAAGCATAGTTCCCAATTTATTTTATTTACAGGGTTTTTGTAAAGACTATAAGAAATTATAGATGTGGTGTATTTGAAAGGGCTACAACAGTGCTAGATGCCATTTTAAAAAAGCATTGCTATTTTGTTTGTTGGTTCCAAGCTTGAAGAAGACCTTCTGGAATTTTTCTCTGACCTCTAGTTAATTAATTCTGAAATCCTTCCTTCAGCAGTTGGTGATTACTTGACTACAGTAGTAGATAGATCTGGCCCCATTAGAGTCAGGAGAATAACAAGAGGCAGAGATTGAATTTGGATGAGGGAATAAACAATTTATTGCTAAAGAGAGAGGTCTGCTCCTCCACAGCAAAACCTGAGCTGCCTGGCCTGGGGCTACCAGCTCTGATACAGGCAGGGAGAAGCCATCTATGCTTCTTGACAGCATTTCTGTTGGAGCTTGTATGACAAATTAGGCTTTCAAGGCTCAGAGGTATTAGCTGGTGCAGCTATATAAGCAGGTTACAGTACATTTTCTAATATGAATCGCAGAAAAAATTTATTGCTTTATTATAACAAGCTTAAGAATGTGGTTTGATCACCGCTATGACCTATTTGCATTGGCACGACTAGCAACAGACTTTTTAAAGTAGCCTGTAAATAAAATTTATATTAATAAAATAACAACCATGACAAAGAAGCTGTTACTTAACAATGAATGAGGCTGGCTTGAGAAATGAACAATAGAGCAATTAGTATCTTCAGCTTGCCAAGGCAAAATTATGAATGGCTAAAGTGAATCATATATTAGCTTCTTGGAATAAAGTACCATCAAGATAAATGAGCTCTGTTTATGGGCCGGCAGTTTTTAACCATTTGACGTTTTCATCAAACCAACTGCTCCATTTTTGGATGTGAAATCAGTTCACTCTAGAGCAGCGGTTCTCAACCTATGGGTCGTGACCCCATTTGGGGTCGATCGACCATTTCACGGGGGTCGCCAAGCAAGGCTGTCCGCCATTTTTTTCCCCTTTTCCGGCGGGTGCCTTACCTCCCTTGAGCTGGGCCAGCTGGTGGTCGGCCTGCTCCGTCTCTGCCGCTTGCCAGCTATGCCTCGGCCGGCGCAGGGGGCGGAACCACGCATGCGCGGCGCTCCTGGGCAGGGAAAGTCCTCAACTTACGACCGGTTGGGTAGTCCTCGACTTACGACCGGTTTAGTCCTCGACTTACGACCGGTTTAGTCCTCGACTTACGACCGGTTTAGTCCTCGACTTACGACCGGTTGGGGGTCGCGGCATTAAAAAGGTTGAGAACCACTGCTCTAGAGATTGTCTCCTCTTGCTCATCAAAGAATGGCAGAGCTACTAGTTATATTTCTTGCCACACATTTTCTTTCATGCAGACAAAGTATAAAGACACTCAAGAGTCTTCCCCACTGCTGAGCAGAGCTTTCCATCTAGCCTTGAACTGGTAGAAAATGATACCAGCTTGAAATTTGCTGTACCCATTTCCTTCTCTTTATCCTGTCTCTATCGAGTCTGCTTACTACCACTTGGGCCCTTCTGACTCAGGTAAGGGAATCTATGAGCCGTTGCTGTATCCCAAGGTCCCGTGATCACCTTTTGCAACCTTCTGACAAGCAAAGTCAATGGGGAAGTCAGATTCCCTTAATTACAGGGTAATAACTTACCAACTGCAGTGATTCACTTAACAACTGTGGCAAGAAAGGTCGTAAAATGAGGCAAAACTCACTTTTAAAAATGTCTCACTTAACAGAAATTTTGGGCTCAATTGAGGTTGTAAGTCAAGGACTCCCTGTACAGACAGTCCATAACATTTAGCCTGCATTACACAATGGCACAGGCTTAGTGAAAAGTTACACACTAGTACAAAAAGTCTTTGGAGAGCTTCTTAAAAATAAACTTCCTTGAATATTTCATAGAATGACCCTGCATAAAATGAGCAGACCTGACTCTGTAAACCGCTTAGAGAGGGCTGTAAAGCACCGTGAAGTGGTATATAAGTCTGAGTGCTGTTGCTATTACTGTACGGTGTTGTATTGTGATTCCATGCTTATATTCCCACCTAATATGTGAGACATTAATACCACTTTACAATGCCTTGGTAAGGTCACACTTGGAATACTGCATTCAGTTTTGGTCACCACGATATAAAAAAGATGTTGAGACTCTAGAAAGAGTACAGAGAAGAGCAACAAAGATTATTAGGGGACTGGAGGCTAAAGCATGTAAGGAACAGCTGCTGGAATTGGGTATGTCTAGTTTAATGAAGAGAAGGACGAGGGGGGACATGATAGCAGTGTTCCAATATCTCAGGGGCTGCCACAAAGAAGAGGGAGTCACGCTATTCTCCAAAGCGCCTGAAGGCAGGACAAGAAGTAACGGATGGAAACTAATCAAGGAGAAAAGCAACCTAGAACTAAGGAGAAACTTCCTGACAGTTAGAACAATTAACCAGTGGAACAACCTGCCTCCAGAAGCGGTGAATGCTCCAACACTGGAAGTTTTTAAGAAGAGACTGGACAGCCATTTGTCCGAAATGGTATAGGGCAGGGGTGTCAAACTCAATTTCACTGAGGGCCGCATCAGCATTGCGGTTGCCCTTGGGGGGCTGGGTGGGTGTGACCAGTGGATGCAGCCTACTGGGTGGGCATGGATGGAGTGGGTGTGGCCTACTGGGTGGGCGTGGCCAGTTCTACATCATTCATGTCAAGGGTGCCTGTAGGGGCCTGGGCAGGAGTGGGACAGGTCTGAGGGTCTCTGGCAGAAGGGGGTGGGACCGGGGCAAGTGCCAAGGCATGGTCCACCAGGGCAAGTGCCAAGATGGCCACCACAAAATTGTACATTGGCTCCCGGCTGGTCTGGGCCAGGGCCAAGGCAGCGGGGGCAGTTCCCTCACTGTTTCCAGGATGGCTTCGCGGGCCACATGAAACCACTTCGCGGGCTGCATCTGGCCCCCGGGCCTTGTGTTTGACATGTCTGGTATAGGGTTTCCTGCCTGAGCAGGGGGTTGGACTAGATGACCTCCAAGGTCCCTTCCAACTTTATTATTATTATTATTATTATTATTATTATTATTATTATTATTATTATTATTATTATTATTATTATTATTATATTTACCCTGTACATGGAACAGATTTACCCTGAAAGGTGATCCTCACCCCATTCCAATTCTATCTAATCTCAAGGTATGCAAAAGGTATGTATGGCTGTAGCATAATTGTTAAAAAAATGTTGCTTTGTCAAGTCAAACTAGAAACCACTGTCTTCCCTCACCGTCAGAAGTTCACTCCACAAGATTCTGCACTGAGGAAAAAGATACCAATATAAACCTGTATATCCACAATCCTTTTTGCATCCAGCTTACATACCTGTGTATTTCCTCCCTTTAGGACCTGAAAAAGCAGCCAAGGACAATGGGATGTGATTAGATAGCCTTTATTTGGAAAACAGTAACAAACTATTCAAATTATCTAAAATATATATATACATATAAAGGCAAACAATATGTTGCTAACAGTACATTTTCTTATATGTACTGTAAACAACAGGTCTCCATTCTCCAATAGGCAAAGAAGTCTTAAGTCTGAATTTATGGTTTTGCTTACTTGCAGTATAAATTCAGTCTGGAGGGAAGGCCTGTGCATATTCCCTTGATTGTTTGTTTATGGCTTATCTCTGTTCTGGATCAGCAGGTGAACACTTGTCAGAACCCGTCTTAAATTATCTCACACAGAGCACTGGCATGCATAAGAAAATGATGTAAACTTGCTTTTAAAAGGCATCTTTGGCTTGCATTAAAACAACTTCAACACACACAATGTCCTGATTGCTGCATGGAGCACCACAAACAGAGTAGTCATCCTTAACTATCCCAGAGGCACTGAGTTTTATAAATATGAGCATGATAGTGTGGAATAATCACGTCCAAGGGCCGGTGGTGAACTGTGTAAATCCTCATTCTCTTATCCCCAGTCACGAAATTCTGGTTTGTTTGTTTTTTCTTTTAAGAAATAAGCATTGTTTGTTACCAGGCCTGTTGTCTTTAAAGAAGCTGCCGTGAATGAAATGAAAAACAGAGTGGGGAAAACGGGGCCTGAGAAGGGGAACGAAAAGAACGAGACAAAAGTAGAGAAAGAGCTTTTCTAAAAGTCACGACCAGCTGAAAAGCTATAGTAGGTCAGGTGCAATCATTTTCTTAGGGAGGACTGCCATCCTCCTAAATGGTAGTGGGTGGGAAAGATACCATCCAGGAACATCGACAGACTGAAAAAGAAGTAATGTAAGGGATAGAGGAGGAGGGAAATGCAGCTGCTTCTTGGAGGAAATGTGGTCAGCCTCCTGCCTGAAATTTTATTCTTCATCCAGGTATCGGGGAGACCGTCTCTGCCGGCGTTGCAGTTCCTCCACTTGGCGCTCCAAGCTGTGCACTTTAGCCTCCAGCCTCGCACCAGAGCGATAGGATCCACTCAGCCAACCCAGCAAGACATAGAGAGTCAGCAAGGCCAATAGAAGTACAACCTGTACCGGACGGTCAGGCACGGTAAACACAATAAATGCAAAGCAGCCTCCAAAGAGAAGAAACTTGAGGCCCCACATGATGCGGCTCAAGATAGTGAGCACCAGGCTGAACAGCAGCGAGAGCACCCAATAGCTAATCAGGGCAGCCAGGCTCCAGAGCAGCAGTGCCTGAACCTGGTCAGGGCTCAGCTTCAGAAACTGTGTTAATCCATCTCCTGAAACAAAAAAAGAAAATAGCAATATGTTCAGTCCAATGTAGCACCACGACAGCCTTTCCCCACATGGTACCCCAGGTGAATTAAGTCAAATTTTCAGCCAGGATGGTCTACATCTGCGGTAGTTTAGGACAGTGGTTCTCAACCTTTTTAATGCCGCGACCCCCAACCGGTCGTAAGTCGAGGACTAAACCGGTCGTAAGTCGAGGACTAAGCCGGTCGTAAGTCGAGGACTAAGCCGGTCATAAGTCGAGGACTACCCAACCGGTCGTAAGGCGAGGACTTTCCCTGCCCGGGAGCGCCGCGCATGCGTGGTTCCGCCCCCTGCGCCGGCCGAGGCGTAGCTGGCAAGCGGCAGAGACGGAGCAGGCCGACCACCAGCTGGCCCAGCCCAAGGGAGGTAAGGCACCCGCCGGAAAAGGGGAAAAAATGGCGGACAGCCTTGCTTGGCAACTGTGAAATGGTCGATCGACCCCAAATGGGGTTGCGACCCATAGGTTGAGAACCGCTGGTTTAGGAGGAAGTGTTATTGCATGCAGGCAAGAAACATGCTTACTAGCTACTTACAAAGAACAGCTACACTCAAGTGTTAAGTATTACAGTTCAAACAAATTCCTCCTTTCTTACCTCATGGTGTAGCTTAATTCCAGTATGCACAGAGCAGCAGGGGGGCATTTTATGGGCATAAATCTTTGTTTGCCTATCAAGCTCTGGGCTGCTTCTTTGACTCATTGTGAACAAGGAAGGTGGGGCGTCCGTTGGCTCCCCTCTCAGCACTGATGCAAACACTCAAGGAAATTTCAATCCATGGAATGATTAACCTCATATCTGAACAAGTCTTAAGATTTATATGAGTTCATTTTTGAAATTTATAAGGATTAGGGTACTACCCCATATCTGGCTGACATACAGTAAAAATAATCATACAATATACTTTTAAACTCTGGTAGACAAGCAACCACTGAAAGGCAATCAAACCCACAAGACCAGCTTCTTACTCTAACCAAAAGCCCGGAAAAAGAGTCATGTTTTCAGAACTCTTTGGAACAAAGGCAGGGTGGGAGCCAGATAACTCTGGGGTGGGTGGGGGGAACAGTGTAGCAACAGACAATGCACACTTCCTAGATCTTATCAGATGACACTGCTTTGTAGATGGGATCTTCAGCATGGCAACTCTGTCCAATTATACAGGCTGGGCAGAGGTCACCAAAGACAGATGGTCTTTAGATAACAAGACCCTATGCCATGGAGGGCTTACAGCACCTTGAATTATGCCCTGAAGTCTACTGACAATCAGTACAATTCAAGGAGCAAAGGTATTACACAAACTTATAAGTTATGCCCATAACTGATGTGCCACCACATTCTGAACCAGCTGCAATTTTCAAATAATTTCTAAGAGCAGCCTCATGTAGAGTACATTGTGGTAATTTATATGTGAGGTAATCAAATTGTGAGTGACTGTCTGAAAGGTCTCCTGGTCCTTGGCACACAGGATGGAATTGTTGAAAGGCCTTCTTAGCCTTGGCTTCTACTTGCTCAACCCACACAACTTGCATATCAGTCCCAAAAGAAAAAGTGTAATCCCATTTAGATTAAAGATAAAACATCCCTTGCCCTGGGGGGTTCCAAAAGGCTACAGTAATTCAATCTTTTCAGGGTTGAGTTTAAGCCTATAGAAGCAGTATGGGTTTCACAGCACATATTTGCATGGGAGATAAGATTAAGCTAGTGTTAAGATTAGAGCTCCAATCATCAAGGACTATAGTTAAAAATTAGTGGCACAGTAAGTACTACCACATCATACCAATTCATGGTTGGAATCTCCTGCATTTAGAAATCAAGACTTTCCTTGGTTTTGCTATTTCCACCTTTAATCTCTTCACGGATGTTGTTATATCTTCTAACAGCTGTTAAGTTTGTTCTGAGATACAGTAATATCTTTATTGGCTTTGACTTGTCAATTTTACTGTTTTGACACTGGTTTCCTCTGTTTTTGGTCTTAGGCAGCTTCTCTACACATTTACCCCTAGCCATTTACTTGATTTCATTCTTTAGTTCCCTATCAGTGAAGTCCAGGACATCAAAGAGATTCCTGGAATTTTTGAAAGGGATGAGCTTTCAGGAACATATCATAGAAACCAGTTGGCTTTGTTCTTCCATTTTAGCTTACTTGAAATTTAAACATGAGCAGTTCAAATCTGTTTCAGTCAGCCGCTGGCCATGTCTTTACTATTATAACTGAACTCTTTCATCTTTTTGTCTCATAAATATAATCAATTTGTTTCCTTTGTGCTGTTCCTCTTTAGCATGTTGAATGGCATGGGACCTGAGGAGCCCATCTTCCAGTGCTATATTATCAATCACTTTATATTGTCTAGCCATGTGATTTTCTTGTTAAAAAAATACAGGAGTGATTTACTATTGCCTTCTCCTGCATACTGCAATATGAAATGATGCCTTTGTTATTGTCATAAAATTTCCATCTGTTTTCATCAACATTCCTATATAGGTGGCTGCTTATTTATTTATTTATTTATTTATTGGCTGCCCAATTCCCAGCTGTAAATTCAGGGCAATATCTAGATAGCGCAACAGTCTTGTGAAAGTACAACCTATCTAAGACCAAGGCTAATTGATCTTGTCAGGACTGAGAGTGAATCTGTTCCTCCCCAGCCAGTTCCAGCCTTCAGACACTCATTCAGGATTTTGATATTATGTCTTGGGCAGCTGGCATGACCACCATGTCTTGGGTGACCCTCCTGGAAGAAAATATTCCTGCTACATTGTCATCCCTCCCAGAAACATCCTGCCACTGCCCCAAAGGGGCTATATAGCAGGACTTGCTATGACAATTACAGCTAACCATAAAAATGCTAATCCTGGCCCTTATAGTAATACTTACAATGTAACCTTAAACATCCCAAACCTTAAGTTTACCATACTTCCAGTGCAAATAAATACTGTAAACTGAATCTCTAAAAAAATCTCAACTGTAATCTAAATCTAAGGCATAAAACAGTGCTCTCAGACATTATCCTGGCACTAATTTTAACCGAAAGCTTTAATGAACTCAAACTCTAATTTGACTAAAGTCCAATACTATAAACCTACTCCCATAACAAAATCTCAACCGTTACAAGAGAATAGCAAGCCAATGTTTGTTCTTAACTTCAGATTCTAACTTGTTATGGAGGAACCAATCACAGAACTTAATTCTGATATAATGCTGAATAAATCATGAAGATTGCTGGGTGTACTTTGTTATTTCTGAGGTGAGAAAGAGCTAAGATGCATCAAATTATTAGCAATCATGCTCATTTATAATAAACCAAAACTGGCTTTTCTGAGATATACAAATGTCAACAAAGTTACCTTTAATTTCATCGATCTGGGCAGGGGTATAGTATTGTTTTTGCAATAGACATATTCATATTTAAATATATTTTTAGATACATTATCAGTTCAGGAAAGACACAAGACTACATCCTGGAAACTGACTCTGCTAAACCCAGTGGACCTTTCCTACTGGAAAATGCCCCCCCCAAGGACTCAGGACAAAGTGTATTTATGATGACGGCAAAAAGATGCCAATGTAACATTCTCAGCCATATAACTGGTCAGCAACATATTTTCCAAAAGAAAAGCATTGAGGATGTCAGTAAGGAAGCCTCTAGGGAGGGAAGAAAAAGGCTTTTCTTCCAGATTGGCAGAAAGGTATAAAAAAATGGCAACCAGAGAGAGGCATGGGATTTACCAGTGGTATGGCTAGGCCACCCCAAAAGCTCCCAAGATAGCTTAAGATTTGGGAATACTCAGTGCTTTTTTTCTAAAAAAAAAAAAAAGGTGCCGGAACTCACACACGTCATACAACCCGTCTTGCCTACCCTACAAGGTTCCATCCAAAAAAGGTGCCGGAACTCCGTTCTGGGCATTCTATGACAAAAAAAAAAACCCCTGGGAATACTTAGTAGCAAACTTAAATGGCTCAACTTGGGTTTCTCTCAAAAAACTACCCAGGATTGAACTGTTGAAGAAAGGGCTATCAGGAAGATGAATAGTATCTATTTGTTCACCTTGTCACCAAGAGAACCACATGGGTATCTTCTGATCGCTAGGAGTTCGGTTTTACCTCTTTGGAGAAACTCATAACTTTCTGAATGAATACTAACAACAATACACATGCTACGGTACATTACTAGTCTAAGATTAATAGGAACCAAACCAGATTGGCTTTGGCTGCAAAAAAAGCATGCTGATTCCCACTCAGTAATGATTCAGTTTTAGGCACACATTTAATATCGCAATCCTTCCTTTGCTTACTTGGAAGACAATACCACAAAATTGAAAGGGGGACTAAAGTAAGAATAAGACTGTGTCCCCTGATACTGTTAGATTGCAGCATGCTTAACTTCTTCTGTTAACTTGCATCTTTCCTCCCCCCCCCCAATATGCCAATAACCTGGTCACTTACCAGCCAATCCAAAGGATGTAAGAAACTGTCCTACAATTCGAGCCACAACAGATAAGGCTGAAGAGATTCCAGAGGAAATTATCCAAAGCAGGTTAGACATATTCTGTAAGTAGGAGACCAAATAAGAGAACACGGAATTTTCTACAGCACTTATTATCAAACATTCTGAGCAACTCTAAAAAATACATGTCAATCTACTACCATAAAGGGGATCGCCTGGGCCACATAGCAAATAGTAGGGCTGCAGCTCCCTCCAGTGCTGAAATGAGTCGGGATTAAATCGAGCAGCGATAATAAGGTGCAGATTTATCAGATGACTAAAATTGTAAAATGGAAAGCATAAAAGCACATGTGCTCTGAATGGCAAAATGGCAGAATCATGCACAAAACTAAGAGCCTGCTTGGCTGATATAGTAGCAGATTTGAAGATACCAGCCACTAAAAGTATCAGAGCCATTGGAGAATGAAGTAGAAGTAGGCTGAAATCCAACGGAAACCTTTCCAGGATGAGACTTCTGTCCTGCCCAGCATACTTTAAAAAAGTATAAACGGCTTTTACAAACTTATTGGCGTGGCAATGCTTTCACCACCAGTTTCATTCTCCCACCATCTATGCAGTGAAAGTGTCTGTGAAAGACGAAGGATCACAAGTACAAGCTTTTATACTCAAAGGATTTTGCAGAACTGAGACCTTATTCCCACAGAACTCCATCTTCATTGGTTTCTCCCCTGTAAACTCTATTTCATTCTCAACCAAGTGGGGTCAGAGAAGCCAGGGGTTTTTGTGATACTATTCTAAGGCTATGGGGAAATCCTTTCATGTAATTTATACAAAGTACGGTCAACCAGCTATGACATTACTTCTGAACTTCAGAATAGCTTACACTGAATTGGGAGCATATGTTGGCATAATCAGGAGTCTGATGTTTGAAAACTTAGCAGAAAATCTGTTTTTTAAAAAACAGAAGTATAAGATTTGGACTTGACATTCAGAAAATGGTTTGTATTACAATCTGAAACTTATAGGAGTTTGTAACTGTCATTCCTGTGAGGAAGCAAATCAATTTATATTTTCTTTCCATCCATTAGATACTCATTATAATATATTATACTGAATAAGCTGTTTAGAATCCCTTTGAATATAGAAGAAACCAGTTCTAAAATCTTCCCAAGAAAACTGTAGGGACTTCTGCAGGCAGTTTCCAGAGCTCAGGACTGACTTAAAAGCGTGTGTGCACGCATACCCACCCACCCACCCACAAGATAAAAAGGGTTTTAGGAGTAAGATGGAGAGAGAATAATTTTTCTTCCACATTTAGGGTACACTGTACTCTCAAAATATATCCTAAAGAGCTGATGAACGCTTGTGGAGGAAATATGAGGGAAAAGACTCAAGTAAAATATTTGATGGTGGAGGAGAGGGAAAGAAGAATTGCAGCAGGAGAAAAATGTGATTGTACAACTTATAATTCATTTATAAACCATAACGTATATTAAAATTGATTATGGTTATATTAACTCTTTGCAAGTATAATATTTACTGAGTTGAATATCATTTGCAAATTATTACATAGCATCACTTGGGGGGGGGGGAGAACATAAAGAATGTTCATAGACTATAATCAGCTAACCAAAACTGCAGTACAAGACATTTCCTAGGTCCTTTTGTGTGTTTGTGTAAAGAAAAGCTGAGCTATTTTGAGCCAAAATCCTATTAAAAACAACAACAACAACAGGGGATACAAATCAATCCTGAATAGTGCTCAGGTAATAATATATTGAAATATTTCTTCCTATGAAAAACTCAAAAGACTCAAAAATCAATATGAAGGCTATGGATGTATTACATACTAACTATTGGTAAACAAAGTTTTTGTTTAAACAGCATGATTGAGTGTTCTATCTCTGGATAATTTCCTAGAAAACTATGTAACTATATATTTCCCCAAATTGTATCACTCATTTCATAAGTATGTGACTTATTTTCCACATATATATATAAAAATAAGGACAGCGCTGCTGTCATACCTCATTCAGCATCTGAAAGTTCTCTTTACCAATCAAATTCTCCAGTGCCTTCCTTATAGTACGAGTCATTTCAAATAAAAAGTCAGGTTCCACACGCTTCTTTTCCCAAGATGATCTTTGGTGGTATTGGTCACTGGCAAAACAGGTGTTCATGAAAGACAGCAACACAATGATGCCCAAGAATGAGGCGAGCATCATCTTGCGGCAACTCCATAAGTTAAGTTTCCCTCCAATCATCTTTCCGGTGTTTGTCTTCACACCTTGTCTTTCTGCAAGTATGGTTAAAAAAAACAGATTAAGATAAAGCATATTTCTCTCCATGTTTGTACCCAGACAGGGTTGTAAGAGGAAAGGCTTTTGAAAATCAGGTCCTACACAGCTTGAGAATTAAAAGTTAATGCTGACACCTTCAACTGGGCGCAGTAAGCAATCACTCAGCTTAGATGTCATAGCACTAGACAGCAACCAAGCTGCAACTGTTTACACTAATTGGAACTTCCAGATACTTTTAAACATTAATTCCCCAGAGTGCTTGTTCAGCCAACATGGTGTAACTACAGCGTGGAAAATGTAGGTTATTAGTTGATGCTTAGAGAAGACAAAATTGTGTAACTGGTGGTAAATGCAAATGCTGATTGTATTGTCATTTTCTATTGCTTCACAATTACGGCATCTTCCCAGCAACCCCCCCAAATTCTTATTAAAACAACTGAGAATTCAAAGGATGTGAAATTGTTGGCATTTACAATAAAGCCTATGGCTCAGCCTGTGCTCGGAAGCACTCCACACTGTTCCCTTACACAAATTGCTGCTTTGCTTCAAGCCTCAGTAGTCAGAATTTCCAGATTCACCCAGAAAACGAATCATATCTCCCAAGTCTAAAGTCTGCTTCGGAAAAGCTTCCAGCTCTACAAATAGAGTTTATCTACTCTAGGCAAACTACCGGACATAGATTTTAAAAAACTACTCCAAATAAAGAGGCAATTACAAGCCAAATTAATCTTCTATACACTCTTAGTGTCTCTATCATTATAGCCTGTTTCCAGAAACGTAAGAACAAATGCATAACCAATCTCAGGACCCGTGTATATAATCCACGCCGTTTCCACCGCCACCTTTATTTTCCAGCAAGTTGAACAAGATCCGATTCTCTTTTTTTAAAATTCATTTCTCGGCTCAATCACAACCTACAGGAAAGCCCCAAAATTTTCCGCAACAGCCTTCGTGAGCAGCGCGTGGTAGAAGGTGATCTCCACTCTCTCGTCAGCTCGTCTGAAAGCGAGAAGCTGCTTCTCTCCCCCCCCCCCCGCCTACCCCCGCAAACTTCAGGTGAGCTGCATTAAAGGAAGATCCCGTGCGGGAGAGAATGGCGAGGCGAACCGCAGCTTGGGGACCGGAAAGTTGGGTGGATAGTTACCTTGTCCCGAGCTTGAAGAAAAGGAGTGGGATGGCAGTTCCAGCGGTACGGACAATTTTTTTTTCTCTCCCTCGGGGGAAATTCAAAAAACAGCCCCGGCCTCCAAGTCCAGCTACTTTCTGGGAAATGAAGTCCAAGCAGCGTCGGAAGACGGTTTAAAACTTTAAATCCTAGTCAGGAGCATGCTCAGAATTGTACTCCTGTAATTATTTATTTTGGAA
>NW_015387584.1:354324-357240 GCF_001527695.2 Protobothrops mucrosquamatus
CCCCCCCCCCTCCAGAAGGCAGGACACCAAAGAACGGATTCAGTATTCCGTTTCAGTGTTAGGAGGAGAAAAACCCTTCACAGTTTCATACCTGGTCTCTGAACAGTTCCTAGATCAGTGTTTCTCAACCTTGACAATTTTAAGGCATGTGGACTTCAACTCCCAGAATTCCATAGCCAGCAATGCTGGCTGTGGAATTCTGGGAGTTGAAGTCCACATGCCTTAAAATTGTCAAGGTTGAGAAACACTGTCCTAGATGAAGATGAGGCTTACATGTCTCAATTATAAATCTTAGGGAGATTTTTTTTTAATTGATCGCAGAAACTGAGTTCGGTTATAATGAACTGTGCAAATACTTAATCCATATAGAACTGGAAGAGGCTATTGAAGCTATCAAGGCCAACCATCTGCTCAGTGCAGGAATGTTATATTCACATTTTTGAATCATCATCTCCCTCACAGAGAATGCAAATTAATCATCAATTCCAAATTACAATCCAGTCCTTGCTAGTATAGATCCAGTGAAGGGGAGCTAGTACCTCTCTAAATAATTAGTTCCTGTATTCATCTGCTCAGCTAGAATCCACCTTTCTGCAATTTAAGATCATTATTCCTGCGTTTTGGAATGATGGGCATCAGTTCTTGACCTGTATTATTTAAACCACTTCAGATACTTGAAAAATTCTATCTTATTCCATTCAATTATTATTTTTTTCCTCAAAGCTAAGCACTCCTTCAGTGTCTCAAGCTAATTCCTTCAGTGTCTCATAAGCATTTCTGGCCCTGTGATTTCCTTGTCCTCTACCTGTGCCATTACTTTGAATCTTTTGTTTTGGGGGTTCACAAATGGACACAATATTTTAGAGCTACCTGAATCAGAATGTAACGACCTAATTTGAAACTACCATCAAAACAGATTAAATTTACATTCAGGTTTTTGGCAACTATGTGATTTTTTATTGCTCATATTTAGCTTATGATTAACAGGTCTTTTTCATGAATACTGCTATCAATTTTTCATTTACTTTTCAGTGAAGACATTTGCATTTGTCACTTTCACATTTCATCTCTTTATTTTTTTCTCTATCTTGTTAAATAGAAAGTTTCTAAATTTTCTTACCAATTACATTCTCAGTTTGACTACATTTATAATAGCATAAATTACAGATTGTGATGTGGGGATACATGGCATTTCCATCTTAAGACCTTAAGAAATGCCTTGCATCTGATTTGCATAAATAACATTTCCAACAGGTTTTTTTAGATATTACTAAATGTTTTGCTTATCTTCTTTTGGGACTTGATATTCTAACTGATTATTAATTGTTTGTAACCATCTTGTGAAGTGCCATATATTGGGAGGTCTTGCTGTTATTTCTGTATATTTTTAAACCCAAAGGCAGTAACTTAGTTTACAGAAGATGTTTATTTTAGTGATTTTTTTCTCTACCTCCACCTTTTTTCTTGCAGTTTCTAATGAGGTACCAGAGCATCCCTGTCTGTCTCCAGTCTCAAATCATGTTTATGAACGAAGACTGATTGAAAAGTATATTGCAGAGAATGGGACTGATCCAGTAAATAACCAGCCACTGTCTGAGGAACAACTGCTAGATATCAAAGGTAAGGAAGATCAGGAGAATTACTTTATTGAATGCAGACTACCTAATCTGACTGATCTCTTAAAACCTTGTATGAAAGTCTTGAAAATATTTGTTAGTTTATTGTAAGATGTGAAATGATTCCAAAATATCAGGGCCAGGTTTAAAGAGAGGATTGTTCAACAGATCCATTTACAACAATATTTCAAAAAAGTGCTGTATGTATACATCTCATTTATTTATTAAATTATATGCTGCCCATCTCCCTAACCAAAGCAACTCTTGATTAAAATGTATATCTGGCACTTCTCCCTAATCAAAAATACCACCTCTGTTTACATTCACATTTTCTCACTTTGTACTTTGTCCATTGTTTCTATGATGCTCTTTCCATCTGATTTGCTTGAACATCTGTCTCCAACTATATATCAATGTCTGTGGTCAGATTTGTGTACCTTCTGTAGATTTTTTCAGCTCCTTTGGTTTTAAAATAGCAAGGCATGAATATACCATCTTTGCTTTTCCAGTGCCATCCATAGTCTTAAATTCTATCCCCAGCTGGATCACACTGAAAGAAACCCCACAACAATAGGAAAAAAATAATTCATTAAAATTAAAGTTGACAAAACTGTCCTAGCCACGGTTTAAAGACTTGTGAGGGTAAATATTGGGGTTCTCTAGAATTAATGCTTGTATATATTTCATTCACAGTTGCCCACCCAATTCGGCCTAAGCCTCCTTCTGCTACCAGTATTCCAGCTATCCTGAAGGCCCTACAAGATGAATGGGTATATATATATATTTTCATACAGTAATCCAGAATTCATATTTTATTGTGAGCAAGTAAGTTCTGCCACTCGTGTAACATCCAGAATCAGATTTTGTCCTCATAGAACAAGGGATTAATAAAAAAAAAAATCAATAGGTTGATTTCAGATGTCATGAAAGCTATCCATTTTCACTTTGCTTTTCCTGTTCACAAGAGTGGAAAGCCCAAGGCAGAAATTAATGGGCTGCATGTGCTAGTATGCTGTGTGTTCGCAGTTACTGACTAAGCCAGCGTCTCCAGATATCGTCCCATACAATATTAATGTGTGAAATTACTTCCTTCAGGATGCCGTCATGCTACACAGTTTCACTTTGCGCCAGCAGCTTCAGACTACACGCCAGGAACTTTCTCATGCCCTCTACCAGCATGATGCTGCCTGCCGTGTCATTGCTCGTCTCACCAAAGAGGTGACTGCTGCAAGAGAAGGTACAGCACAGAATATTATTATTTTTATTTTTTTAATGGTGTCCAAGAAAACACCCCATTATG
>NW_015387584.1:358875-360686 GCF_001527695.2 Protobothrops mucrosquamatus
TTCCAGGGTGCCGGTGAACCAATGGATCTAGGAGAGTTGGCAGGAATGACCCCAGAGATTATCCAGAAAGTAAGAAATGTTTTGGGCTCAGGACTACAGATAAACAGTCATGATACATTGGCCTGAGCTGTTAAAGACATAGAAATGATTGTGCCATTTCTGTAGTAGGAATGTGCAAAAAGGTTTCCTTTGAATCAGTCTGAGTATGCAACTTTGCAAAACACCTAATTTCAAGCATGAAATTGCCTGTTTCAGGGATTTTACAGAACTTTGAAAACGTTTGAAGTGGTTCATTTCATTCTCAAAGGGTGGTTTTATGCGTGAAACACACACTTTTAGCCTATCCTATATCGCTGTGCCCTCAATTTTATATTAAAGCTGCTATATCTAATATTATCTCCAGCCTCTTCGTACACAATTATGGCATAGTTTTTTCTAATTTTCCTAATGTTTTTCTATCTTGCAGCTTCAAGACAAAGCCACAGTGCTGACCACAGAGCGGAAAAAGGCAAGTGCCTCTTTTTAGTAAACCTGGCTGTGGAATCGGGTGATCCTGGGATATGCATAGAAATTATCTTAGCAGAAGATCTGCTAAGAGAGATCCAATTGCTTGTCCTAGATAGTTTGTGTTCTTGGTGGATGAGTTCTCTTTTCTTCTTTTGACAGAGAGGGAAGACTGTGCCAGAGGAGCTGGTGAAACCAGAAGAACTTAATAGATACCGGCAGGTGGCTTCACACGTGGTAAATACAGGATCGATTGAGAAGATTATCCTAAGAGTCCAGAAAATTGCTAAATTTCTTTAATACTGCTGGTGAATTTCCTCATTGATGTCTGATGGGAGCACATTTAAATTAATGATAGTTCTCTACAATTTTAGATATTGTTGTGCTCTGGATTGTCTGAGAGATTATATACACTTGGGCCTTTTAAAAATACAGAATTTCTAGTATACACAGTAGATTTTGGTCTTTACTACCAAAATCCCACATCTAACAGCAAACAAAAGTATGGACTAAACACACACCAACACACACCCCACACACACCTTTTGTAAAAATCTCCTTCTATGTTTCTTGCTGGTCAGTGAATAAAATGAGAAGGCTTGGAATGCTAATTGCAATACTTTTGTGTTTTAAAACAGGGATTGCACAGTGCCAGTATCCCTGGCATCCTTGCTCTTGACCTGTGTCCTTCTGACACCAACAAGATCCTAACAGGTATGTTAAGACTTTCTGCTTCCCTTTCCCCCCAGAGTGCTGTTTATTGCTCCCTGTTTATATTTGAAAGGATAGTAGCTTACAAGTCATTTTTGTGTTGCTGAAGTCTATTTCCATGAAACACTAGTAGTAATGTTACTGCAATATTACACCAGTAATACATGTTTTAAATCAACCACTGAAGAATGCTGTCTATTAATAGATTCTGCTGCTGAGCTGCTCTGGTTTCTTGGTTTTGTCTTGTTCGCAGGTGGTGCTGATAAAAATGTTGTTGTCTTTGACAAGAGCTCAGAACAGATCCTGGCCACCCTGAAAGGTCACACAAAGAAGGTCACCAGCGTAGTGTTCCACCCATCCCAGGTAAGAGCTCTGGATTTTCTGCAGGATTTTTCCATGAGAAAATCTCAGACTGATTATATTTATGCAACCATAAGCAAGGTTTCTGTTCTGTCCCAGCCTATGTGAGTCCTTGTTAAGCTCACAAGGAGAAACCCCTCTTCCAACAGGCAGGCTGGAACCGCAAGAAAAAACCAACCCCCTTTTATTATTTACAGACCTGAGTAAATGTCCACGGCAAACAAAACACAGTTCAC
>NW_015387584.1:360931-370612 GCF_001527695.2 Protobothrops mucrosquamatus
AGAGGGGCCAGGCTCCTCGTCAGACTGTAAGTCTGGAAGCTCCTCAGAGCCTTCCTCTGACTCTGATGTCACTCCAGGCCCCTCCTCCTCCTCCTCTGATTCAGCTGCCGGGTCCACTGGCTGGCGAGGAATCACAACAGTTTCAGGGTTTTCTCATACATTATTCGAAGGAGTCGGGTTTACATGTGGTCTTACAGAATTGGTATTTGAGGCGATGACGTCTTTTTGCCCTCCAGGAACTGGTGTTCTCAGCATCTCCAGATGCCACTATCCGTATTTGGTCAGTCTCTGGCGCTTCCTGTGTGCAGGTTGTACGAGCCCACGAAAGTGCTGTCACAGGGCTTAGTCTCCATGCAACTGGCGATTATCTTCTGAGCTCTTCTGATGACCAGGTGAGAGTGAATCCAGAATATCTCTTCGCCTAGATTTTTTTTTAAAAAAAATAAGAATTCAACATAACAATAATGAAAGTCACGATTTTCTGGCGCCAACTGCTTATACACAATCTCAAACCTTTGCTTTTTATAGTATTGGGCTTTCTCTGACATCCAGACTGGCCGTGTTCTCACCAAGGTCACCGATGAAACCTCTGGCTGTGGTATGGATTTTGGACTTAGAATCTAAATTTAGTATTCTGTGAGAGCTGCTGGAGTGAGTGCAGTCTCAATGTGTTGGGCATCTGGGTAGGAATAACCTGGTTGGAGCTCCCTCACTTACGCGGTGATCCAATATTCTTTTCCTGCAGCTCTCACCTGTGCTCAGTTCCACCCTGACGGGCTTATTTTTGGGACAGGAACAATGGACTCCCAGATTAAGATCTGGGACCTAAAGGTAAGAATTGGCTTGTATTATGACAATGTTGGAAAGTTTTACTTTGCAAGACTGTTTATTAAGGATTTGCTGACACTGACCGTGCATATTCTAAAATATCCTTATCTTTTTAGAGCTTTGAATGACAAATGCTCTAACGCTATAAACTAGAGCTTGGAGATTTAGAATATCCCAGAAGTCTAGTAATATATCCTGCATAGTTTTATTTGTTGCTTATCTGCTATATTATCTGGTGTTTTAAATTCATAATATTATCTGCTGCTTTAAGTTCAGCATTATATTTTATCTCAAGAGTACTTTATGCTTTAAAGCCTTGCAATGCATACTTTTTGGAACACGTAATTAATCTTAATGAATTGAAATTTGAACTCAGAAATATCACTACTATTTAGATTGTTGGTTAATGCTTTTGTTCATAAGTAGGTATGGCCTTGTTATATACCATTATTTAGAAAGTTTTCATGCTGAAACTATAAGAACATGGAACTCGGCTTCTTTTTAGTTGCAGGACAAAAATGAGGGTGATGTTAAATATTCCTCTTCCCTAGAAGAATAGATTCAAAGAAGGGGATAACTTGAAATAAACCATCTCTTCATGAGTTATAATCACCGTTCTTCTGAATCAAAAGATAGTTGAAACAATTATGTTTATGTTTTTATTGCTGGATTCAATACAAAGATTTAAGGTATCTACATGACTGTGTAAACTAGTGTCTTGAGAAAATTTTTAGAGAGGTGACATAACAGTTTCTTTAGTTATCACTATGTTGTATCACCTAAAGCGAATGGAAGCACTTTCGCGACACACTAAAGGCTAATTTTATTTTCTTTCAATTTTTTAATCTCTTGAAATCTGATCTATCTATCTGAAGTATGTATACTCCTAGGTATTGCTGTTAATGTCACGTTGAGCTCAAAACATTATACAGGAATATTATTGAAAGGACAATGATCTCAAAGGCAGGGGAGAGACATGAGTTGTATTTCCTTGGAGGGTACATCATCACTCTAATAGCACTCATTACTTGCCTTCCTCAGGAGCGGACTAATGTCGCAAACTTCCCTGGACACTCTGGTCCCATTACTAGCATTGCCTTCTCCGAGAATGGCTACTACTTGGCCACTGCTGCTGATGACTCCTCAGTCAAACTCTGGGATCTCCGCAAGCTGAAGAATTTCAAGACGCTGCAGCTGGATAATAACTTTGAGGTTTGTCTAGTTGCATTTTGTTTGTCAGTTGTACGTTTTTGAGTCCTCTGTATTTTAATATAGCCACTGAAATCTCCTCTGACAGATTTTATCTAGCTGCTTTTAAAGCTTTGAAATCTCTTCCTTGGGATGGGACAAAACCTGTTTCCTCTGTATGAGAGCTTGGTTTCTTTTGAATTGTGTGCACCCTCACACTGCAGACTCTAAGGAGCTTACATTATAGTACAATACAAAATAATCCAAACCATAATAAATAGTCAGTAGTTCCCAAATAATTACTGGCTAGGTTTAGTTGTGACATAGACTAACCTTTATTCCAGGAAGACTGCAGAAGAGCAGTATTTCCTGAACATTAATAGGGAAGGCACCATTCCTGACATTGGGAGGCAAACTATTTCAGAATGTAAGATTCATAGCAGAAATGGTTATTTCAAGGATCCCATTTCCCTTAAAGTAGGGATTTACAGCATGTTCTCCCTACTTGTTTGTATTGGCTGGGTAGATTTAAAGTAGATGCTTTCAGAGATGTCCTAGAGCATGTGAACATGCAATGCTTTGCTTCTAGAAACCTATTTTCTGTGCTTTTCCTCTTTAGGTGAAGTCTCTCATCTTTGATCAGAGTGGTACCTATCTGGCCCTGGGTGGTACTGATGTCCAAGTGTTCATCTGTAAGCAATGGACAGAAGTTCTTCATTTCACAGGTATGAGATTGTTGGCATTTGTATGACTCTCCAGAGATAACTATACAATATGTCTTTTGTACTGGTGGTTAGCATCAGCACTTCGGTTATTTCTGCTCCCTTCTGTTTCTTTGAAGTGGTAATCATAGAGTGAAAAATATCTCATCTGACTGTCCTGTCTTTTTTCTACAGAGCATAGTGGGCTGACAACAGGAGTAGCCTTCGGGCACCATGCTAAGTTCCTCGCGTCCACAGGCATGGACAGAAGCCTGAAATTCTACAGCCTGTAGCTTCAGTTTCTAGGATGCAAAGCATCTGGATCCTATTCTTTGCTGTAATGAAAAACTATGGGATAAGCATGGGGTGTTGGACTGATGGAACATCATGTACATTATAGCTGCTGATGTCAGTTTTCTGTAGCATGGAAAATTGCCCACAGTTTTAAATATATTTGTTTTCCTCTGTGTTCGTTTTTCATGTAGATCTGTAACAGTAACAATACTTAATCAAAACCCATGCACTGCTGACTCTCTAGTAGGGATAGTGGCAGAGATGAGGATGGAGAAAGGGTTGGGGAGATGTGCAGTTTTTTGTATGCTGCTCTCTAGTTTCATTAAAAAAACAATATTCAACTGTAACAATGTGCTTTTGGGTGGTATCTTACATTTCAAACATTTGTATATTGAACTACATTTTGTCAACACACACATGTTGGTTCTGTTACAAATATTTATACATAACAGCTTTTGCATTTCTCACAGCATGAAAAGGTATCACATTGCAGCAATTTTGATAATGAATTCCTTAAATTTGAATATTTAGTATTCAGTATATAGGCACATTCTGAAGGCAGAATATTCTGGTAGCCAGCCATTGAAAAGGAACATTTAAATACAATCTCAAATAGGGAGCATGCATACTGCTTTGAAATGTGAAATCTGTTACTTGTTTCATTACAATAGACAGTAGTATGCTATGTGAACCAGGACCTGATTTGCATAAGGTGCCTTTCTGTGTTTAGATATCAGTGTGGTTTTGATCAGCCTTTTTCTCTTCTTATTTCCAAATACTTTCATTTTAGTTTCATTTCATTTCTTTCATAAATATATAAACATATACCAGTACATTTTATTCTGTATAAACATTGCTCTAAGCATCACTTGGTTATATTGGGATAAAACAAAGTAGTTAACCATGTTTTAATCTAACATTTTAGGCAAATCCATCTTCTGTGGTTAGTTTATGGATCATTGTGTTAGGCCAGAGGATTGAAATAACTCAGCAAACTGGTTAAATTAATCCTGGGAAGTGTGTTATATTACCACAGCCCCAGCACACTGTTTTCTTCAAATCCTGTTTTCAGAATTTACCTCAGAACATGCACACAGGAACTGTCACAGGACATTAAAACATCTAGTACATTTTAGATAGCAATATCAGAGATAGCCATATTTGTCTATAAGTTTGTCATTACACTTATTCAGAAAACCTAGATAGAATTTTTTTTACAACTTCTTGATTGAAAATATGGAACTGCAAGGTTTTAATTTTTAACGGTATCATATTTTCAGTTCTGAACTGGAAGACAAAAAAAAGTTTTTGCAACTCACACAACTTTGCTAGTGACATTGCCTCTTATATTCATGGAGATAAGCAGGATGAAAAGGTAAGTCATAGACCTTGAACAATAAAAAGCAATAGCTAAGATTGAGCAGATCAAAACAAAAGCACATCAACTTCTCCAGAATTTTTTTCAAAGAAGCTCAAAGTCCCATAAAAGCAGCTGAGGCCAGACATGTCAAACTCGTGACGTCGCGCAACGTATCGGAACTTTTTCCCCATTGCCGCACCAAACTGCAAGAAGAGTTAGGAATTATGCACTAAATTAAGAGCTTGCCCAGCTGAAGTAGTAGATTTGAAGATACACTGACTAAAAATATGAGAGTCATTATTAGAGAATGAAATAGAAGTAGGCTGATTTCTGATGAAACATTTTCCAGCATGAGGTTTCTATCCTGGACAGCATACTTTAAAAAAGGGATGAACTTCTTTTACTACTTTATTGGCATGGCAATGCTTTCACCACCAGTCTCATCCTCCTACCATCTATGCACTGAGTGAAAGAGGAATGACCACAAGTACAAACTTTTATACTGAAAGGATCCTGCAGAATTGGTTTCTGACCAAGTGGAGGCAGAGAAGCCAAGAGGCTTTTGTGATAACTATTCTGTTATGGGAAAACCTTTTCACGTAATTTACACAAAATACAGCTTACACTGAATTGGGAATATAGGTTGGCATAATCAGGAGTCTGATGTTTATCTGAGAATCTGTTCTTTAAAAAACAGAAGCAGAAAATTTGGATTTGACATTTGGAAAATGATTTATATTACAATTTGAAAATGGTTTATATTACAATTTGAAATTTGTAGGAATTTGTAACTGTCATTCATACAAGGAAAAAAATCAATTTATACTTTATTTCTATCAATTAGATACTCATTATAATATAATATACTGAATAAGCTGTTTAGAATCCCTTTGAATATAGAAGAAATTTTCCCAAGAAAACTGCAGGGACTTCTCCAGGCAGTTTCCAGGAGTCAGGTCATCTAAATTTCATACGAAAAGTAATTTGGTTACTGCTGTTTTCCAAGTCTGACTAGAAATATTACATAGGTACTTTCTTGTTTTGTTTTGTTTTGCTTTCTGCATTGTTTCTAGCTTCGCAATTGACGCTGAATAAATCTATTTTTCCAGTTACATATACTGTATTTCGAGACCCGTTATGCCGAACAAGTGCATGACGGGAATGGTAGTTTTTTCTGGGTCCTCCGGATCCGGAAGTAGATTGTTTTTCGCCGGAGGGTTAGGTCACGCGGCGCGGGTTGTTCTTCTAACGGGGCGTGACAGAGAGAAGAGAGAGAGAAGAGAGAGAGAAGAGAAAGAAAGGAGAAATTCCGCTTCCGGCCTGGGCTGGAGGTTCGCGCGCTATTCGTGGCCTGCGGTGTGGTGGCGTTTTAAAAAAAAGGCTGCGGCGGACTCCCGGAAGGCGAATCTTCCTCCTTGGCCTCGTGGCCCCCGAAGCAGCCATAAGGATTAAACTGAGGATTGTAATATTGCAACGTCCACGGGGGGGATTGTACTGCGCGCCATGTCTCTCATATGCTCCAGTGAGTGACCCGCTTTCTCCTTGGCTCCCGCTCTGCCTTCCCGCACAGCTGCGGCCCCGCACGGAGGGGGAAGGCGAGAGAGAGAGAGAGAGAGAGAGGCAGGCAGGCTCCCCTTTTAGCAGCAGCAGGAACTTTGCAGCAACTTTGGTGGTTAACTATGACAGTTTGCGAGTATTGCTCTGCCTGAGGGCTTGTAATGTTCACCGTCAGTGGGATCGCATTATGGTCGCTGTTGTAAACTGCAGGTAGACAGACCTAGGTATGAGCTGAGAGGTTGTCACAGGACAGGAAAAGAAATTCCCCCCCCTCCTCTCCAGAAGGCAGGACACCAAAGAACGGATTCAGTATTCTGTTTCAGTGTTAGGAGGAGAAAAACCCTTCTTCACAGTTTGGTACATCTTAGGGAGCTTTTTTTTTTTTAATTGATCACATTTTTAAAAAATAATGGGGTCTGCTGGAAGCAGTAATTTTTGGGAAATACTGCTATCAACTACTGTAGGCGTCCCACATCTCTAGCCTTTCATTTCGTTTTTCTTCAGCAAAGAAATGTGTATTTGTCTCTGCATATCTTATCTCTTTTTTATTTTTTTTATTTTTTAATTTTTCCCCCTTTAGCTTGTGAAAGGGAACGTTTGTATATTTTTCTTCCAATCACGTTTTCGTTTGTGTGATTACATTTTAATTATATAAATTACAGATTCGGTGATGTGGGCATACATTGCATTTGCATCTTAAGGCTTTAAGAAGTGTCTGTGAGCCTGATTTGCATAGATAACATATATTTTTAATAGTAGATTTTTAAAAGATTTTATACTAAACCGACTTTTTACTTATCTTCATTTGGGATTTGATATTTAACTGAATATTACCTTTTTGTAGTCATCTTGTGAAGGTAAATGTTGTGCAAGGTCCTGTTATTTCTATACATCTTTATATCCAAAGACAATTTAACATGGTTTGCAGAAGATACTTGTTTTATTCCCAATCACTTACCTATTTTAAAGCTTCATGTCTACCATTTAATCTATACTTTCCACAAAGGGAGAAATACCTACATAACTTTCTTAAGATTTCTGCAATATATCAATTATCCAGTTCCATTTTGGGCCTAAGTAAAGGACTTGATTTTAGTTACCTTCATTCTGTATGTTGAAAACCAGGGTGGGGGGAATGGACTCATACATCTGTTTTCTTGATGACTTTCAGTATTAGTATATATCAGAAGAAATGGATGGACGTTGGTCAATGTTTCATGATGTGTCTGTATTTAGACTCCTGTTTGGTGCCTTTAGCATGGCTTTATGGCTTTCTTCAGTATCCCGTCTTGCCCTTCGTGCTATTTAATATATGTATAAAACATCTGGAATTTGGGGAACCAGTATTACCAATAATTGGTGCTACCAAATCCTGTCTCTTCTTTCCAATGAAATTCAAAGAATCTTGCTATTCATTGAGGCTTAATCAACACAAAACAAAGATACTGTATTCCCGATCACTCAAAGTACAGACTGAGCATTAGATATTTAATCTATGTTATATAGGATTATGCTGCTCTTGAAAATTCGGGTCTTCACTTTCCATGTAATCTCAGATTCAGAGTTGAATATAGATGTCTACACTTTAGTGGTATCCAGAAATGCATTTTCACAACTGAAGTTAATACACAAACTGTGCTATTTTTCAGGGTATCCTGTTTGCTAATAGTAACATATATTTTAATTATATCTCCCCTGTTAATATAATGTGCTCAGCATAGGAATGCTTTGAACAATGCTTGATAATTTTCAGCTATGCTGCATCCAGAATATTACATTGCGATGGATTTCTAAACATCTGATTCCCTTATTCCAGCAATTTTACTGGTCAAGATCACTCAAAAGTTGTCCCTGTCAATATACTGACCTTGAAACAGTGGATTGTATTTTACTGCGTTGCGATTTTTGCAAGAATTTTTGGCAGGATATGAACACACATATTTTAAAATTGAGACCAGGGAGATATATTTTTGAATATGTTAAAATTTTGCTCTCAGAGGAAATTTCTAAAATTACAGTGGCAAAGGCAAATTTTTAACTATGGCTAGAAAAACAAGTATCAATAAATTCATAAAATTAAGTTTTAAAATGTTTTATGACCTATTAACTGTTAAACTGTGTTATCTTACGTCAAACTTTTAAACTACAGCATACCTGTATTTGCTACTTATGTGTTATGGCCACAGTAAACATTATTTACTGGTAGCATACTGGTATACACAATTTTAAATGGGTTTAAAAGTTTTTAAGCATAACTTTTTACGAATATTTCAATCTGTCTTAATGCAGTGATAATGAACCTTTTAGGCTTGGTGTGTCAAAAATTTGGAAAATGCCTAACTTCACCCTGCTATGTGTCCCATCCCCAATGAACAAAAAACAAATAATTCTGTATCTCCTGCCCATTATCTAGGCCTCCTGAACAGTGGTACTTGGCAGCAGTGCTGAGGCTCAGCCTGAAGCACCAAGGATCCCATAGCATAGCTTGTTACATTGTATTAATATTTTCAAAATGAAAGGAAAGATACATATTAATATTGTTGATAGAAGACAGGCCTGTCAAAAATTGATCCTGTTGTTTGTAAATGACTAAATCCAGCATTTTTTCTTTACCTCCTTTTTTCTTGCAGTTTCTAATGAGGTACCAGAGCATCCCTGTCTGTCCCCAGTCTCAAATCATGTTTATGAGCGAAGACTGATTGAAAAGTATATTGCAGAGAATGGGACTGATCCAGTAAACAATCAGCCACTGTCTGAGGAACAGCTGCTAGATATTAAAGGTAAGGAAGATCAGGAGAATTACTTTGTTGAATGCAGACTATCTAATCTGACTGATCTCTTAAAACCTTGTATGAAAGTCTTGAAAATATTTGTTAGTTTATTGTAAGATGTAAAGCGATTCCAAAATATCAGGACCAGGTTTAAGGAGAGGATTGTTCAACAGATCCATTTAGAACAACATTTCAAAAATGTGCTATATGTATACATCTCATTTATTTATTAAATTATATGCTGCCCATCTCCCTAACCAAAACAAGTCTTGACTAAAATGTATATCTGGCACTTCTCCCTAGTCAGAAATACCATCTCTGTTTACATTCACATTTTCTCACTTTCTACTTTGTCCATTGTTTCTATGTTGCTCTTTCCATCCGATTTGCTTGAACATCTGTCTCCAACTATATATCAATGTCTGTGGTCAGATTTGTGTCCTTTCTGCAGATTTTTTCAGTTCCTTTGGTTTTAAAATAGCAAGGCATAAATATACCATCTTTGCTTTTCCAGTCCCATCCATAGTCTTAAATTCTATCCCCAGCTGGATCACACTGGAAGAAACCTCCACAACAATAGGCAAAAAATAATTCACTAAAATTAAAGTTGACAAAACTGTCCTAGCCACGTTTTAAAGACTTGTGAAGGTAAATATTGGGGTTCTCTAGAATTAATGCTTGTATATATTTCATTCACAGTTGCCCACCCAATTCGGCCTAAGCCTCCTTCTGCTACCAGTATTCCAGCTATCCTGAAGGCCTTACAAGATGAATGGGTATATATATTTTTTCATACAGTAATCCAGAATTCATACTTTATTGTGAGCAAGTAAGTTCTGCCACTCGTGTAACATCCAGAAACAGATTTTGTGCTCATAGAACAAGGGATTAGTAAAAAAAATAAAAAATCAATAGGTTGATTTCAGATGTCATGAAAGCTATCCATTTTCACTTTGCTTTTCCTGTTCACAAGAGTGGAAAG
>NW_015387584.1:372420-374149 GCF_001527695.2 Protobothrops mucrosquamatus
ATACATTGGCCTGAGCTGTTAAAGACATAGAAATGATTGTGCCATTTCTGTAGTAGGAATGTGCAAAAAGGTTTCCTTTGAATCAGTTTGAGTATGCAACTTCGCAAAACACCTAATTTCAAGCATGAAATTGCTTGTTTCAGGGATTTTACAATGATTGTAGTGGTTCATTTCATTCTCAAAGGATGTTTTTATGCGTGAAACACGCTTTTTGCCTATCCTATATATCACTGTGCCCTCAATTTTATATTAAAGCTGCTATGTCTAATATTATCTCCAGCCTCTTCGTACACGATTATGGCATAGTTTTTTCTATTTTTCCTAATGTTTTTCTATCTTGCAGCTTCAAGACAAAGCCACAGTGCTGACCACAGAGCGGAAGAAGGCAAGTGCCTCTTTTTAGTAAACCTGGCTGTGGAATCGGGTGATCCTGGGATATGCATAGAAATTATCTTAGCAGAAGATCTGCTAAGAGAGATCCAATTGCTTGTCCTAGATAGTTTGTGTTCTTGGTGGATGAGTTCTCTTTTCTTCTTTTGACAGAGAGGGAAGACTGTGCCAGAGGAGCTGGTGAAACCAGAAGAACTTAATAGATACCGGCAGGTGGCTTCACACGTGGTAAATACAGGATCGATTGAGAAGATTATCCTAAGAGTCCAGAAAATTGCTAAATTTCTTTAACACTGCTGATGAATTTCCTCATTGATGTCTGATGGGAGCACATTTAAATTAATGATAGTTCTCTACAATTTAGATATTGCTGTGCTCTGGATTGTCTGAGAGATTATATATTCTTCAAAAATACGGAACCTCTTCTATGCACCTGCTACCTCTACATCAATGTAGCACTGCATCTTGGTCTTTACTACCAAATCCAGTGATGTACTACTGATGTTTTGCTTGTAATTTCAATCTTGGTTCCTCTATTTCATTTCTTTGGGCAATTATTTTGCCTTGTTGATGCTGGATTTCCTTTTAGCTTTTTCTGCTAATGTTGCAAGTCTGAAGTAGAATAATTATCACAGCTTGCCAGGATAAACACTGCTTAGTTTTTAGGAGCATCATCAAATAGAAATATGGACTAAACACAAACAAACATCTCTCCACACACACACACACATACAGAGGCACCCACCTTTTGTAAAAACCTCCTTTTATGTTGCTGGTCAGTGAATAAAATGAGAAGGCTTGGAATGCTAATTGCAATTCTTTTGTGTTTTAAAACAGGGATTGCACAGTGCCAGTATCCCTGGCATCCTTGCTCTTGACCTGTGTCCTTCTGATACCAACAAGATCCTAACAGGTATGTTAAGACTTTCTGCTTCATTCCCCCCCCCCCAGAGTGCTGTTTATTACTCCCTGTTTATATTTGAAAAGATAGTAGCTTACAACTCATTTTCGTGTTGCTGAAGTCTATTTCCCTGGAACACTAGTAGTAATGTTACTGCAATATTACGCCAGTAATACGTGTTTTAAATCAACCACTGAAGAATGTTTTTTGTTAATAGATTCTGCTGCTGAGCTGCTCTGGTTTCTTAGTTTTGTCTTGTTCGCAGGTGGTGCTGATAAAAATGTTGTTGTCTTTGACAAGAGCTCAGAACAGATCCTGGCCACCCTGAAAGGTCACACGAAGAAGGTCACCAGCGTCGTGTTCCACCCATCCCAGGTAAGAGCTCTGGATTTTCTGCAGGATTTTTCCGTGAGAAAATCTCAGACTGATTATATTTAT
>NW_015387584.1:374366-396340 GCF_001527695.2 Protobothrops mucrosquamatus
TTTTGCCCTCCAGGAACTGGTGTTCTCAGCATCTCCAGATGCCACTATCCGTATTTGGTCAGTCTCTGGCGCTTCCTGTGTGCAGGTTGTACGAGCCCATGAAAGTGCTGTCACAGGGCTTAGTCTCCATGCAACTGGCGATTATCTTCTGAGCTCTTCTGATGACCAGGTGAGAGTGAATCCAGAATATCTCTTCGCCTAGATTTTTTTTAAAAAAAATAAGAATTCAACATAACAATAATGAAAGTCACGATCTTCTGTCGCCAAATGCTTATACACAGTCTCAAACCTTTGCTTTTTACAGTATTGGGCTTTCTCTGACATCCAGACTGGCCGTGTTCTCACCAAGGTCACCGATGAAACCTCTGGCTGTGGTATGGATTTTGGACTTAGAATCTAAATTTAGCATTCTGTGAGAGCTGCTGGAGTGAGTGCAGTCTCAATGTGTTGGGCATCTGGGTAGGAATAACCTGGTTGGAGCTCCCTCACTTACGCGGTGATCCAATATTCTTTTCCTGCAGCTCTCACCTGTGCTCAGTTCCACCCTGACGGGCTTATTTTTGGGACAGGAACAATGGACTCCCAGATTAAGATCTGGGACCTAAAGGTAAGAATTGGCTTGTATTATGACAATGTTGGAAAGTTTTACTTTGCAGGACTGATTATTAAGGATTTGCTGACACTGACCATGCATATTCTAAAGCAGTGATGGCGAACCTTTTAGAGACCGAGTGCCCAAACTGCAACCCAAAACCCACTTATTTATTGTTGGGTGCCAGGTGGGCGTGGCCCATTGGGTGGGTGTGGCTGCGGTGGTAACGGTAGACTGGGTTGGACTAAAAAGTTCAATCAATCAATTCCAACTTTGCGAGATCTTTTTTTTTCCTGTGAGAAATTGAAATTGATTGAGTGACTGAACCTTTTTTTTTTTTTTTGCACATGGTGGCAGAGGCCTAAAGCAAAAAGGTTTTATAAAAGCCAGCTGAAGGCCTAGGACTGGGGCGATGGTGCGCATGCCCACAGAGAGGGCTCTGCGTGCCACCTGTAGCACCCGTGCCATAGGTTCGCTACCACGGTTCTAAAGTATTCTTATCCTTTAGGTGTTTTGACTGAGAAATGGAATATTTAATACATCAGTATGTTAATTAGAGCTAGATCATTACTGATTTATATAGCTGGTTAATACGTTTGTGAATAAATACAAATGGTTGGTATATATACCATTATTTAGAAAGTTCTTATGCTAATGTTAAAGAGCATGAAACTCTCCTTGGCTTCTTCTTTGTTGGGGGAAAAGATTAAGGAGGGCCATGTCAAATGTTCCTCCTCAAAAGATGTAGATATAGATGGGAAACATTTTGGATAACTCCTACCTTCATGAAGTATAATCATTCTTCTGAATCGAAAGATATTAGCAACAATTATGTTTATATTTATATTGGTTTTTTAAGGCAGCGTGTTTCAACTCATGATGCGTGTACCACTGGCGGTACTTCGGCATCTGGCAGGTGGTATGCGATCTAGACAAGTGTAGCTGGGGGGATGAACTGAAGCAGCGGCAGTGCTGATGAGTTGAATCAGCGCCAGCGCCACACAGACCTGGGGGAGAGTCAGCTGGAGCTGCAGTGTTTCCAGGGCTCTGCTGAGAGGCCAGGATCAGCGTGCATGGCTCCAGCTGATTGGCGCTTCTGGCAGCCTCTGTTATCACCGAGAGCAGCAGACAGGCCTTGGGATGAGAGAGTCAGCTGGAGCAAGTGGGGTGAGGCAGAGGCCCCAGGGTTGGCGCGCGTGGCTACATGCTGATCGGTGCTTCCAGCACACCCAGAAGAAAAAAGGAGGACGAAGGGGGAGAGAGGAGAGGATATAAAAGGAGGAGGTTTTGACAGGAGAGGGAGAGGGGGGAAAAGACAATGGGGAAAGAGAAGGAGACGGAAAAAGAGAGGGAGAAGAGGTTTTGTGAGACAAGGAGTGAGGAGAAAGAGAGAGAGAGAAGAGGCTGTGGAAAGAGAGCCCAGCAGACAGTGAGGAGAAAGAGAGAGGAGAGGATCAGAGGAAGAAGGGCCGATCAGCCAGGTGACCACTAAGGTCAGCATATTAATAAATATGGATAAATTTGTCATATATTCATCAGTGCAAAGGGAAAGTGATTCAGAAAGGAACTGCCACCGAAGAAATTAAAACTGGTACTTTTTTCCTTTTTTTTAAATGGTTTGTAACATTTTATTAGATTATAGAATAAAATACAAAAGCAAATAGTAGGACACAGTTGGGAGAAAAGAGGGAAAGAAAAGTAAGGGGGAGAAGGGAGAAAGAAAAGAAAAGGCTTTGACTTCCGACTTCCTCTGTTGCAGTAGAATGAAGCATTAAAATCGAACGTCAACTTTTTACTTTTCCATAATAGTATAAACTAGCCATTTGTATAAAAACAAATCCATTTAATCAGTTAAAACCCAGAATCCTTTTTTTTTAAATCATCAAGTTTTTTTACACCTTGCTAAGCACTGGTGGTACTCGAATACTGTCATGTCCTAAAAGTGGTACAATTTGTGAAAAGGTTGAAAAGCCCTGTTTTAAAATACCTAAATGGTTATGTAAAGTGTTCTGGGAAAACATTTTTTTGAGAGGTGACATATCTGTTTTTAAAGTAAAAATTTTTTTTAGTTATTATGATGTACTAAAGGCTGTTTTTTTTTTTCTTTCAGTTTTTTAATCTCTTGAAATCTGGTCTGTCTGAAATATCTGATCTAGATATTGCTGTTAATGTCACGTTGAGCTCAAAACATTATACAGGAGTATTATTGAAAGGACAATGATCTCAAAGGCAGGGGAGAGACATGAGTTGTATTTCCTTGGAGGGTACATCATCACTCTAATAGCACTCATTACTTGCCTTCCTCAGGAGCGGACTAATGTCGCAAACTTCCCTGGACACTCTGGTCCCATTACTAGCATCGCCTTCTCCGAGAACGGCTACTACTTGGCCACTGCTGCTGATGACTCCTCAGTCAAACTCTGGGATCTCCGCAAGCTGAAGAATTTCAAGACGCTGCAGCTGGATAATAACTTTGAGGTTTGTCTAGTTGCATTTTTTTTGACAGTTGTACGTTTTTGAGCCCTCCGTATTTTAATATAGCCACTGAAATCTGATAGATTTCATGTAGCTGCTTTTAAAGCTTTGGAATCTGTATGAGAGCTTGGTTTCCTTTGAATTGTGTGCACCCTCACACTGCAGACTCTAAGGAGCTTACATTATAGTACAATACAAAATAATCCAAACCATAATAAATAGTCAGTAGTTCCCAAATAATTACTGGCTAGGTTTAGTTGTGACATAGACTAACATGTATTCCAGGAAGACTGCAGAAGAGCAGTATTTCCTGAACATTAATAGGGAAGGCACCATTTCTGACATTGGGAGGCAAACTATTTCAGAATGTAAGATTCATAGCAGAAATGGTTATTTCAAGGATCCCATTTCCCTTAAAGTGGGGATTTACAGCATGTTCTCCCTACTTGTTTGTATTGGCTGGGTAGATTTAAAGTAGATGCTTTCAGAGATGTCCTAGAGCATGTGAACATACAATGCTTTGCTTCTAGAAACCTATTTTCTGTGCTTTTCCTCTATAGGTGAAGTCTCTCATCTTTGATCAGAGTGGTACCTATCTGGCCCTGGGTGGTACTGATGTCCAAGTGTTCATCTGTAAGCAATGGACAGAAGTTCTTCATTTCACAGGTATGAGATTGTTGGCTTTTGTATGACTCTCCAGAGATACTATACAATACTGTCTTTTGTACTGGTGGTTAGCATCAGCACTTCAGTTATTTCTGCTCCCTTCTGTTTCTTTGAAGTGGTAATCATAGAGTGAAAAATATCTCGTCTGACTGTCCTGTCTTTTTTCTACAGAGCATAGTGGGCTGACAACAGGAGTAGCCTTCGGACACCATGCTAAGTTCCTCGCGTCCACAGGCATGGACAGAAGCCTGAAATTCTACAGCCTGTAGCTTCTGTTTCTAGGATGCAAAGCATCTGGATCCTATTCTTTGCTGTAATGAAAAACTATGGGATAAGCATGGGGTTTTGGACTGATGGAACATCATGTACATTATAGCTGCTGATGTCAGTTTTCTGTAGCATGGAAAATTGCCCACAGTTTTAAATATATTTGTTTTCCTCTGTGTTCGTTTTTCATGTAGATCTGTAACAATAACAATACTTAGTCAAAACCCATGCACTGCTGACTCTCTAGTAGGGATAGTGGCAGAGATGAGGATGGAGAAAGGGTTGGGGAGACGTGCAGTTTTTTGTATGCTGCTCTCTAGTTTCATTAAAAAACAATATTCAACTGTAACAATGTGCTTTTGGGTGGTATCTTACATTTCAAACATTTGTATATTGAACTACATTTTGCCAACACACACAAATGTTTATACATAACAGCTTTTGAATTTCTCACAGCATGAGAAGGTATCACAGTTCAGCAATTTTGATGATGAATTCCTTAAAGATAGTATTCAATTTATAGGCACATTCTGAAGGCAGTAGATTCTCGTAACCATTCATTAAAATGGAATGTTTGAAATACAGCCTCAAATAGGGAGCATACATACTACTTTGAGATATGAAATCTGGTACTTGTTTTATTACAATAGACAATAGTATGCTATGTGGACCAGGACCTGATTTGCATAAAGCGCCTTTCTGTATCTAGATATCAGTGTGGTTTTGAGCAGTTCTTTTCTCTGGGCCTCTTATTTCCAAATACCTTCATTTCCGTTTCATTTCATTGTTTCCTAAATATATAAACGTGTACATTTTATTCTATATAAACATTGTTTTAAGCATCACTTGGTTATACTGGGATAAAACAGACCACAAAGTTTATCATTTTAGGTGAATTCATCTGGCCTGGTTAGTTGATGGATCATTGTGTTAGAAGCTTGAAATTACTGAACAAATTGTTTAAATCACCAATTTGAATCTCTGATAGAATTAATTCGGTGGAAAAATAGAATGAACCAACAAATGAGCAATGCTGAAAAGTTTGCCATAAATCTGGATGATAGCACAAATAGTGCACATTTTGTAAGACTGATTTGTTGCTTCTTGACTATCAATCTTCATTGATAAATGCTACTGGACATTGACAAGGAACAGAGGGCCAATCTTAACAGCTCTTCAAAATGTGGTTTTTGTTTTAAACTAGAAAAAAAAGCTATCTATAGCTTTTGTCAATAGGAAAAAAAAAGATAAAAATTGCCCTGTCCATTTTGGCAACATCTTGTACATCAGAAAGTTCATTTGCATGCCTCTATAGCAGGGGTAGTCAACCTTGGCTCTTTTATGACTCGTGGACTTCAACTCCCAGAATTTCTCAGCCAGCTGGGAATTGAAGTCCACGAGTCATAAAAGAGCCAAGGTTGACTACCCCTGCGTCTATAGAATAAAACCCTCTTTATAGTCAAGCATGGAGTAAGCGAGATTCATTCGTGGGCCTCTTCTGCATAGACATGAATCCTAAATCAGTCTCAAAAAGAGTGCTTTCATAACCAATATGTTCATCCCATTCAACAAGCATTTTGGTGTGCATGGGACATCCTAGGTTCATTCAGGTGTTGTGTCCTCCACTTTGCTGTACAGCATTAAAATAATAAAATTCCATTTCTATTTTGTATTTTTACCATCAGGTTTTTGTTTTTTGACTGCAGCCAGCCCACCTACATACCTACCATTGGAAATTGAGAAAATTATGCCCCTCGAACAGGTCAAACAATTAGCCCTGCAATACATAATCTTTGGAGTGGAATTGTGAATATACCAAGTGTGAAACTGACATCCAAGTTTAGTATAACTATGTTATTAAGTACTAGCTGTCCCCGGCCATGCGTTGCTGTGGCTCACTCTGGTAAAAGCATGTGTTGCTTTTACGTCCAACAGATGGCGCTGTTTTTCAAAAAAGCATGTTTTTACCTGTCACAGGTGTGACATCTATATAATATAGGTATATAAAAACGCGCGTATTCAAATGCAACGTGTCAAAATTTCAAAGCAATCGGTGAAGAACTTTCGGAGATTTAAGATTTTGAACAAACGAACATTTACATTTTTATTTATATATATAGATTGTTTATTGTTAATATATACTACTGATATACACTTTTAACTCATTCAGCACAAGAGATCTTATCTTAGGCCATGATGGATTTCTTCTTATAGTCTTACTTTGCATAATAGCAGGATCGGTCCTGAAAGAAAGGACTTTTCATACAGAAATAATATGTTCAGCTTATGAAAACACAATTTGAGAGGGGTAGACAAAAGGAGTAAATAGACATTTACCTACACCTTGCCATTAGGCAGAATAATAGAATTACAGAGTTGGAAGGGACCTTGGAGGTCTTCTAGTCCAACCCCTTGCTCAGGCAGGAAACCCTATACAATTTCAGACAAATGGCTGTCCAGTCTCTTCTTAAAAACTTCCAGTGTTGGAGCATTCACCGCTTCTGGAGGCAGAGGTTGTTCCACTGGTTAATTGTTCTAGCTGCCAGGAAATTTCTTAGTTCTGAGGCAACAGATCTTGCTGAGAAAACAGCTGATAGGACTTGCTGTGCTACCTAGCAAAACTTTAGAAAAAACTTTAGAAAACGCACATTTTCACAATGATCATATTGTCCAAGGGGCACAGGAAACAAGGAACAACAATGTGTATGTGTACAACATCTATGAGATCTGCTTCATGGCTATCTACGTAATTTTTCTTTATTTCATTTTTTTACAGTACAGTAAACCAAACTCAAGTTAGTTATTCCCAAAAGCAAGCAGCATTCTGGAGATCTATATGCAAGATAGGCAAACTGCTGAGCAATTTTGCTCTTCAGGAAGATACTAAGAATAGCTGAGGGATCATGCTGAAAGTGCAAGATTCAGACTGAAAAAGACCAAAGTTCTAGATCCTTCCAACCGTTAACTGTCTGTCATAGTGTTTCTTTTCTTTTTCCCTGTTAGAAAGGCAGAGACCTGAAATCTGTTCAGTTTTTACATACGTTTGATACCTTGGGCAATTAAAATGAAACTGACCACAAAAGCAACTGATATTGTGGCTTTGTGATCTGCAAATATTTCCCCTCCCTTCTGCCTTTTAGACAACCAGTTTCACTCAGACCAGGAGCATAAATATGGACTTTGCTTAAATGGGTATCTACAGAGTGTGGCCAGAAAATTCAAGGTGGCAGTGACAACAGGGCGATTGAAGTTCCACCCGTTTTTGTGTGTTTTTTCATTGGGAGACGTCCACAGTGCAACATAAGAGAAGCAGCTATCTAAATGTTTTAAATAATTGTGTGACATCATCATCATCTTGATATACAGGATCACAGCCTGTTTGGCAATTAATGCACTTATTAATTGCCAGTGTGCGCGGGAGGAGGTTAAATTATGAATTTTTAAATTGTGGATTTTAAGTGCTGTATGTTGCCCAGAGTCACTGTGAGACAGGTAGCTATATAAATTTGTTTAATGAATAAATAAATAAATATACTTTGCCTGTGGGAGAGTGGGGCCAAAATAAAACCGTTTGCTCTCAGCTGAACAGAAAGAAACACGGGCCAGAAGAAAAGCAGCCCCACCAATTTGTGGTGGTGAACAGTGAAGCCTGCCCACCTCCTGACATTTGCTAAGGTAGCAGAGACAGTTGTTCTGCCAGCATTGCACTGCCAGAAAAACTAGCTCCTTCATGAGGCCAGGCGAGGCCCCCACCTCAAGAAGCCCCCTCACAACCAGGCAGGGCTGAGATGGGGAGGGGGATTGTCAACCTCAGAAATCTCTCTTGGTTGACTGGCTGCTCCATCAGGGGAAGCTAACCCAGGGAGGGGCAAGCTCTCATTTGAGGGAAAGAGTGAAGTTTCATTAAATCCTGGGGTTACTGTTACTGCTTTAGCAGAGGGATTAAAATGCTGCCTTGGTTCACCGAAACAGCCTCCGGCCTGTCTGAGCCATGAAGCCTTTTCCAGGGCAACCATTCCAGTAAATCCTGCCAAACACTTTCGTGCTGAGGCAGGGAGCCTTGACTTCTCCCTTCAGGGAGGTAGACAAGCTGGGTTGGGGTTTTTTTCCTCCCTTTTCCTAACTTTGGTTAGGGTGGGTGTCTTTAAAGCAAACCCAGATTTCAGCAACTAGGCAACAATTCAGTGAGCTCATCCTTCCCATTAAAATAGGAGATTAGGCAAAGAAAGGAATTTGGATTTGACCTTGGTCATATTCAAAAGATTGTGGAGGGGACGATGTAGTCTTAATTTTGTTAGATTTTTTTTTCCCCATTACAATTCCCCCCCTTTCACTGCTTGTTCGGCACAAAGCCAGCTGTGTGTATATCTCTTTCTCATCAACTTGAACCCTAATGAAATCCTAGTTTTATTCTTGCAGGTAGGGTATCCACACAAATTCATTCTCTAGGTCAGGGGTGTCAAACTCAATTTCATTGAGGGCCGCATCAGCATTGTGGTTGCCCTTGGGGGGGCGGGGGTGTGTGGCCAGGGTGGGTGCAGCCTACTGGGTGGACGTGGATGGAGTGGGTGTGGCCTACTGGGTGGGCATGGCCAGCTCTACATCATTCACGTCAAGGGTGCCTGTGGGGGCCTGGGCAGGAGTGGGACAGATCTGGCAGAAGGGGGTGGAACCGGGGCGAGTGCCAAGGCATGGTCCACTGGAGGAGCCTCACTGTTCCTCTCAGGCCATGCAGTGGGGGGGCTTATGGAGCTAAGACTGAATGCGTTTCAGCATAGATGGCCACCACAAAATTGTACATTGGCTCCCGGCGGGCCTGGGCCAGGGCCAAGGCAGAGGGGGCCGTTCCCTCACTGTTTCCAGGATGGCTTCAAGGGCCACATGAAACCACTTTGTGGGCCGCATCCGGCCCCCGCGCCTTGTGTTCGACATGTCTGGGCTAGATGGACCGTTTTTAGAGAGTACGGATTTTTACTGAGAATATAGTTTCCTGGTGGAAGCTTGATTCTTTTGGCATTAAAGCCCTCAGATGCACTATGTGTCTGGTGAGATTCATTAGTCTGGCTGGGTAGGAGGTAATATTTTCAACTGCTTCCTAAAATACTGATTTTGGTCTGAAACTGTAACTGAAATTTGCACTCTTTTGGAGTCTCTACTTTCTTGGTGCAGGTAACTGGAGAGTTTTATCTGTTTCACAGAAAGTGTTTTAAGCAATTCTGCCTTGTTTTGGGTACAGTATATTTTAAGGCATTTAAGGGTTAAAAGAAAGCTAATAAATAAATTGGTGAGACATTTCACTAACACGTCTTTTGTCATTGTTTATCTTATGACATGAAACGACAAGGACAAAGAAAGATTTTAACGAACAAGGTTAGATAATTTAAGGTGAGGTTGAAAATATAGTGGGACTCTTAATCAAGCTCAGTTTACCCCGCCTAGGTCGAGGAATAAAAGGTTTTAGAAGAGACCATCTTCTTCTTTAAGGTGCTGTTTGCTTCAGAGAAGAGTGTGGAAAGCAGTTCCGAGTTCTGCTCAAAGTTTATTTTTATTATTTTTTCCTTAGCCGTCAGCTGGCAGAGCAAGCCTTTATTCTGGAAAAGTTTGGAACTGAAAGGTATTGTATTTGTTGTGGGTTGGAGAGAAAGAATTGCACTGTGCCTCTCCATTCCGGTTGAGAGAAAAGAAAGTGGCTGTGTGAAGCTGGTTCTGTAATCAGGCAAGTCCAGAGGCTCACTTTGAGGAGGAGCAGCTGGAAGGTGAGGGGAGGGCACGCAAAATCCTGACAAGCTTTGCCTTGTCCTCCCCTCTTCTGCTCCACGGGAGGGAGTTAGCTTAAAGGAAAGTTTGTTTAGCTGTCTTGATGCATTCATAGTGAACTGCAAAATCATCAAGTTTGGAATTGCCTGTGGAAAGAGGATCTCACTCACAAGCTGCTTATTGTTCCTTTTCCTGCCTGCTGGTTTTAACAACATTTTAATAATCTTGCAAACTGATCTGCGGCATAAACCAGTTGATGCCAATAATTTCAAAGTAGGAAATTGTAGATGTGCGTTCACAAAAGATATCCACAGTTGGTTAAATGAGATGCATTTCAATTGATGTCACCCCCTCCCCAAAACGTAGGAGCATTTATGAAATCCTCCAATTGGTTCTAGTGTTGGGTTCTCGGATTAAGAAGTGTCTGAACAAGTTAATGAAACAGGCACCTCTGAAATACTTCAGCATTGCAACATAGGACTGGCAGAGCAGTGTAGATGACACCTTGACCACAGATTGAGGACCAGTATGGTTTGAGAGGGGAGAGATAAGGAGACTGAACAAGTCTGAAATTTATATGATTAGGAGCCTGATTTTCCCCAGGTACTCTCAAGAACTGGCAGCTATGGTCCACCTCAGTGTCACTCCTGAAGTCTCCCTTGCTGACTCGCCAGTGAAGATTTATGCCTCTGGCCTGGCCCCCGCCCAGCTTGTGACCTTACACGCANCCTTCTATGTTCAGATTAGCCTCTTTAATTCTACTGTGATTGTGCCCTTGCCCACGGATGAACCACTGGCTACTTGCACTGTGGAACGATGGTACACAGCCCCCGGAGTGGAACGCATCCCAATTAAGTCTGGCCGGGTCCGGGGAGCCCTCTTCTTGCCTCCAGGTAAGGAAACTGAATTCTGTTTTCTTTTCCACTTTCTTTATTGCCTCAACCTCTTGCTTGCAATGGATGGTGCCTCCAAATGTATTTAGGGTGCTAGTGCCTAGACTTCCTAGCCAGCATGGAAGCACTGTTGATTTGTGCTTTGATGAGCACAAATGAGCAATACCATAATTTGTTAGCCCTTTGAGATCAGCCAGACCAGGAAACCATTTTCACATGTTTGTCTGGATCTATATTTTATTGATAAATGCCATATCTTCCCAAATTTCTTGTTTCCTGGTACCCCTAGCAGTTCCCACACTGATTTCTAATATTAAAATTCCTGAAGTATCCATCTGCTATTGCTAGATTGAAAGATCTGATCTCCTTCTCCACATCTGCGTCTCTGCTTTGGACAGAGATTGGCTGTTCTGTGTACAGTAGTGGCCAAAATTGTGGAAACCTTTTGGGAAAAGTCTATTTTTGAGGTTTGATGGCTAATAACACCACTTTTTTTTAGTAGTACCATAAAATTATATATCAATGGAAAGATAATTTAATCAAGAATGTAATGCAACAAAGTTTGTTCAATTATCTGTACTGTATTCTATGAAACGTTATAGTCAAATAACCAGAAAAAGGAAGCACAACTTGCTTAGGTTGATATCAGGTAGCTTTCCTTCATCTGACTGTAGCCAATGAGCATGAGTGTTTAGAGAGCCAATCAGGTGTCATCTTGTTTTGGCAATGAGCCAATCAGATTACAGTAGGATTCAGTTATTGATGTCATGTATTGAAGCTGAGAGGAGCACATTTGTCAGTGTGTTATGTGATCGCTATCAAGTTGGCTGGTTTTTTTCTGTTCTTTCATTTAGTGAGCTTGTAAAACGTAATAAAATTAAAGTAATGGTGCAAAGAATTGGCTGGTTGCCCAGAAAGCGATGTAAAATAGTATTGTTAAGTGAACAAGGCTACAGTTATAAAGAAATTAGAAGAAAAATGGTGGAAACTTAACCAAAGGTGGCATTTCTACTGTACACTTTTCCCAAAAGGTTTCCACAATTTTGGCCACTACTGTATATGAGCACAAACTGTTTTCTTTTATCCAAGTTGGATCATAGTACTGATAAAAGAGACCATGTGCCCATGCACAATTCTTAGTAAAGATTTGAACGCTTTTTGAAAAAGGGGCATATAAAAAGTAGAAAGGCATGTCATGTCACAAGGAAGGGAACAAATGGGTCACCCAGATTTGCACAGATGTTGTTGGGAAAGCTAAAGCTGAGAATCAGCTGAAGTTAGGGAAAGATGCTAAGAACAAGAAAAGGCTACTTGTCATCATTATGTCCAAAGAAAAAACAATAATTTGTAAATGAGCTATGAGAATTAGACTTCTCATTCTTTGGCCCAGTCTTTCCTGAGAAGCAGATAAGCAGATAAGGACAGAAACATAGTCAGGGAACACTTATTGACTTTAAAGGAATCTTTAAACCAAATCTTTTGGTCTAGATGATTCCTAGAGCACTGAAAGAACTTGCTGATGATCTGGTCAAATCATTATCTTTGGAATATCTTAGGGAATGTGAAATAGCAAATGACAAGAAATACTTGAAGCTTACTTATTTGCAGTAGTACTAATTCACAGTATTCGTGGACTGCCCCAGTTATGAGAGTCTGTTACTACTCACCACTATAAGTTAGCATGAATCAGACTAATCTTTACTTTCTATTAACTTCTTTCATAGATTATGGAAATGCTATAGATACAACACTATATAATCAAGATTTCATCAATGCATTTGACAAAGTATCTATGACAGCAGGTTGGATGATTGTGGTTGAATGACATGTCAGTTAGGACAGGGGTCTCCAACCCCCGGTCTGTGGACCAGTACCGGGCCACATCATGCCAGCAACCAGTCTGCACAAACAAGCAAAGCCCCATCTGTGGGATGCAGGCAGCACACAAAACCACGCACCCTCCGGTCTGTGGAAAAACCTCTCTCCACGGAACTGGTCCCTGGTGCCCAAAAGGTTGGGGACCTCTGAGTTAGGATATATAGTGATCCGAAAATCATATTCAGATGCTCATTTAATCATGATTCTTTGTGAAACTAAAGTGAGATACTGAATTCAGTGCTGCAAACTTCAGCCTGGGTCTGACACAATGCAATATTTTTTATTAATGTCTTTGATGATGGGGTAGAGGGAATGCTCTTCAGATCTGCAGATGACCCAAAAATAGCTGAAATAGCTGATGCCCTAGATTAGATACAGATAAAATTGAACATGGATGTAGTAGCTTAGAGAAATGGAACAAAATGACAGAAAGAAACTTAACTGAGACAACGAAAAGTCCTTCATGCATCTCACAAATAAGATGTGAGATGCATAGCTTGCTAACAGTACCTATGAAAAAGATTTTGCAAGAGTAGCTGAGTGAAAATTAAATTTGGCTCAGCAGTATGACATCGCTACAAAAAAAAAAAAAGCAAATGCAGTTCTAGACATCATTAAAAGCATTGTTCCCAAATCAGAGAAAGTAATGTATTTGACAAAAGGGATATTACTCTTTGTTTTTTATTTCTTCACTTATCCTTGTTTTTTCTCCCTCTCCGCCTCACCAGGCCCTGGGCCATTTCCAGGACTGATTGACCTATTTGGTGGAGCTGGAGGACTAATCGAATTTCGAGCTGGCTTATTGGCTAGCAAAGGCTTTGCAGTTCTGGCTTTGGCTTTCTTTGCATATGATGATTTACCACAGACTCTGGAAGTAGTAGATCTGGAGTATTTTGAGGAAGCATGCAGATTGCTCTTGAAAAATCCTAAGGTGTGCATGAGATTATATCTTTTCTTAAACTTCTTGTTGACACTCAGGAAGATCCTAGAGTTTATTCTCTATTTGTTATGCAGAATACTTCATACAAACTAGCATGCTATGCACCTGTCAGATATACAAGCTAAAGGGATTTTGGGCCTGACAAAGCACAGCATAGATCAGTAGCATCGTTCCTGAGGGCAGAAGGATGAGAGCAGTGCTGCATTGCCACCTTTTGTATGTGCATTGTGATACATTGCTGACCCCTCAATGCTGCAATGCTCTTTTGTCATTTTGTGGACACACCCATTATATCCACCCTCTCAGTTTTCATTAAAGCATACAATTTTTTTTCTTAGGCTTCCTTATGTGTAGCTGAAAAACATGCAAAAATATGCAATTAAGAGTCATGCTTAAAAGTGCACTGCTTTAATGAGATGATTCATAAAAGCAGCAACATTTTTTTCAGACTTCCTTCCTTCTGTCTGTCACATTTCATGTCTTGTATTGGCTGGCTGGCAGAAAGAGAAGGTGACCAAGTTCATTTTTGAATGTGTAGATCTGCAATAATATAGCATGTGCATTAGTATGTCATTTTTTATAACTTTGATATCACCCCTCATTGTTTTAAGGAAGAAAGTGATTTAAACTTTTGTATGTCTCTCTGTGTTTGCTACTCCAGGTAAGAGGTCCAGGACTTGGAATTATTGGTTTATCCAAAGGAGCAGAAATTGCATTGGCCATGAGTACCTTCTTAAAGGAAGTAGTGGCTTCAGTGTGCATCAATGGTCCAACAATAATGATTACACCACTTCACTTTCATGATGTCAGTATCCCTGGAGCTTCCTATGCAAGTGAGAAGTTTCTCATTAATGAAATGGGATTGGCATCCCTTTTCGATTGTGTGGGACATCTTCTGGATGAAAAATATGAAGTGTCTACCATTCCTGTGGAGAAGGCCCAAGGGCACGTCCTCTTTGTGGTGGGGGAAGCTGACCAAAGCTTCAATAGCAGGGCGTTTGCTGAAGCAGCCCTGGCTCGAGCAAAGAAACATGGGAAAAATCATTGTAGCCTGTTGTTTTATCCAGGGGCTGGACATCTGATAGAACCCCCTGGATCTCCAGTTTGCTTTGCCTACCCACTTCGGTTTTCTCCCTTGCCGATCCAATGGGGAGGGGAAGTGAAGCCTCATGCTAAAGCCCAGGAACACTCCTGGAATGAGATCCTGAATTTTTTTAAGTTTCATCTTGGGCCACTTCAGAAGAGCAGCTTATGATAAAAGAAAGGCCAGGTTGTTTAGCTTCCTTTAGAATTATGGAGTTGGATGGAGCCATTGAACTCCAATCTTCTACCCTGCGCAGAGGTTAAAGTTAAAACAACTCCTTTAGATGAAGGGGAGCCCTCTAGCTCTTCGACTGATTAGATCCATTGTTGAACTGCTGCTTGGTGTTAGTAAATTTTTCAGAACATTCAGAGTCTGCCTCACTGTTTAGATGTCCCACCGGCTGAGAAGAAAACAGATGTTAGCATTCTCTGTGGGTTTCTTAATGAATGCTACCATATTCTTCCTTCCATTCTTTGTTTTTCATAAAGCTACACACATCAAGATTCTTCATTCTGCCTTCAGAGAACTTACTTGCCATTCTCTGAAACTACAACAGTGTCTGTGAATTCTTAAAGGATGGAACATCTCTTCTTGAGATTTGGAATTTATATTTCTTCTGGTGCAAAGGAAATTACATTTGCCCTTTTTTATATAATCACAGTGCTATGTCATAGTTTTCAATCAACAACTATTCTAAGCTGTTTTTTGTTTGTTTTTTGAGATACTAGTGTCAAATCAAATATCTTCGATCCCACAAGTATGCATCTGAATTCTGCTTTCTAAATGCTTCATTTCACCTTCGGTTCTCTTAATTATTTTTTTTACCACCAGTTTATTTACCTATCTAGATAATTCAGAATTTTATTTCTATTCAGCTCTCAACCAGTTTTATGTCATCTGAAAATTTGGCAGTAATCATAACCACAAAAAAGACCATTCACAGGGTTTACTGATCCATAGTTTGTTTGATCCATAGTTTGTTGGATAAGCCATTGCTGCCTGATTAACATAAAATACCAATCACTCATAGAATGCAAAACGTCACGCTTTTTTGGTGCACAAACCATCATACAGCATAATGTGATTTGCTTGGATTTGCCTTAATGTGATGTGGGAACTCATTGTCAGCCCCAAGGAACCAAGAATGACACAAGGAGCTACTTCAGAGTATTTAGAGTGTTCCACTATCCGGTCAGAACCAGTGGTGGGATTCAGCCAGTTCGCACCACTTCGGCAGAACCGGTAGCTAACTTTTGTTGCCCAGGCCCAGAATGGACTTCTGGAAGTGGCATCCGCACAGAGAACCGGTTGTTCACATATTTTAATCCCATCACTGGTCAGAACCCATCCTTCCATCCCATCTCACCCCCACCCTCCTGCCATCACAACTGATGACATTTCTTGGATGAGAAACAAAACGTTTTGTTCCTTCTTCCTCAAGGAAAAAACAGTCCGGTTGCTTTTTGAAAAAGCACCTTTGAGACAACTATGACCTGGATGACTGAGAATCTGTATAGGAATTGAACTATTTCAGAGTGCTTTCTTTACTATTGTTCACTGTTGTTTCTGTCAATAGACAGACATCTTTCCAGACTAAAGCACTTCTCTGTGTGACTATGAGATTTATCCTGTGAACTGCTAGGGAGAGTCTGCCGTTGCCCTTTTCCTGCATACTAAAGATTCAAACATGTTGTCTCTTTGCTCTCTCCTGCGATTCTGGACTACATCCTATCACCCTCAGGCTAGATGAGAATATCCTTATGACATTTCGTGGATTCTGTAAAGTACATATCAGAAATGTAACTTTGTAGTAAAGGGCACGTTTCTATTTGTCTTGTGCTTCCATAAGATTGATTGGTATTTCAATCGACTATAAAGTGCTCAACTATAAAATGAAGTCAGTAATGTTTTTTTTTCCTATTCCTATCTCAAAGAAATCTTCAACTATCGCTAGGCTAGCCCACTTACTATATAAATAACAAAAAAGGCTTCTCAACCAAAACCAAAGTTAACTGTTCATATCTTATATTAAATTATGAGAGTTTATTTCGTTGCGTGGATCAGTTCCCATCTTAGCAGCACCTAATTGTCCTTGGAATCCAAACATAATTGGACCTGATTATTACCCAGATAGAAATCTCTAAGGAAAAGTTTTGGAAACAGGGCATACCTCATTTTGAGGCAAACAGACACCAAATACAAAAATATCAATCATACTGAGTGTCAAAAAAATAAACTGACCATTGTCACACAAATGTGGAGTGCAATGGATGACTTCTGGAAATAAGCCTATGTGTTCAAGTCTTCTCTTTCTCCCAGACTTGCATATATACAAAAACAGGTGTCAAGAAAACCTGGGGTTATCAATGAAATGTGGTTGGTCAGTTGCTGTAAGTTATTCTGAAGGATCTGATTTACAACTGGAGGTATCTAGTGATCCATCTAGATGAGAGCACCTTGGCTGATCTCAAAACAAGCTAAGCAGGATAAGTTGTGCTTAGACCTTAGATAGGAGGCAATCAGGAAAATTGAGGGCAATGCAGGTAGTCCTCAACCTAGGATTGTTTTGAGCCCAATTTATGGTCATACGTTGTACCAGTCGTTAAGCAGGTCATCACATGACCAACTTGATTTTATAATCTTTTTTTGAAGTGGTTGTTAAGTGAACCCATTGGAAGTAAATCCCAGTTTCCTGCAAAAAATGTCATAAATTGTACTCACGTGACCACTGGATGCTGCAAACAGCCATAAAAACAGGCCACAAATACAGGCCAGTTGTGAATGGGGGACAGCCATTGGAACTTAAAATCCAGGTCATAAGTACCTATTTTTAGGTCTGTCGTAACTTTGAATGGTCAGTAAGCACTACCTGTAGGGTTCCCTGTAGGCTAAACAAAACTTTAAAAAACACCAGAGAATACAGCAATGGTGAATGCTTCTATTATTATTGCCAAGAAAATTAATGAAATGTCCTTTATGTCATTAGCAGTCAAGATCAACTCAAAGGAGTCTTTATTTTTTTATAGGTCAAATGTTTTTATTTTGTTTTCTACCCTTTGATCCTTTTGCACAATGAACTTTAGAATATCAAGATAAGGCAGTCAGTTCTGAAAACACGATTATAAGTATCATGATTAGGAAAAAAGAAAGGGACAAGAGTGGAAGATGAATAGGGATATTTGGATAGATGTCTTTAGAAAAAAAATAATTGTAGAATTAAGATAATAACTATAGTTGTTTTAAGGAGCCACAGCATTATTATCTTAATTCTATAATTTATTTAGGTGCCCAGAAAGACAAATTACAGATAGCTGTGAGGATGAAAAGCCTAAACATAAAAGTTGGTGAAGGTATTATTTCAGTTATCTGAAAATTCATCCTATTATAAGTTTGTCAAAGAGATAATGTGCACGTCAGAAGCTTCAGTTCTTGCCTTAGAGTGCAAAAAAAAAAAAAAAACCCTCTGTGAAGCAGTGAGGGTCAGCTCTATCACTCCCCCGGTGTCCCACAAAACTAAGTCAGTGGCTGCTTGACTCTGCTCATTAATAGCCTAGGGAAGTATAGTCTTAATAATGGAAAACATAATACAGTTTAGCTGTTACTGGCTTGCTAGAGCAGCACCTTTTTTTCACCAGTTGGCAGCAGTGAGAATCAGAAGAGAGAAGCAACTTTGTTTGGGTGGGTGAGAAAGATCTGATTTAGCCCACTGCTAGTGAGCGAAGCGGAGTCAAGTATCCTGGTTAAAGGCAGATTGGGAACTTCAGGGAGCTCTTGCTGAGTGCACTTCAAGACTGGACAGTGCTATGGACAATGCCAGAGACACCACAGGGCTAAACTGACCAGATTCGGACTGAGAGAAGTATCCCCATCTGATTGTAAACTCTTGAATATTCATTGATAATTGCCCAATCATATTAAGCAGGAAACACTAAAAGGGATTAAGACCACAAGTAAGATACCGTTAACTTCACAAGAGGTCTCAGGTAGTCTCATTTATGACTACACAAGACAGGAGGATTTTGGTGGCAGGAAAGACATCATATTAAGTGCCAAATTTTAAAACCAAACGCTGGGCAAGTTTATACTTTGCCCAGGAGAATTGCATCACGTCCTTTGACAAATTCGTTCTCAGTATTTAGGCTTTTGTGATAAATGTTTGGATCGGGATTAAGTATTTCCATTTCCATTATGTTTGCATGACCACTTCTCAAGCTTCCGTGAATTATTTTTAACCTTGTCTATATGTACCTTTCTCTCCTTATCCACCCAGGTAAGAGGTCCAAGAGCTGGAGTCATTGGCTTGTCCAAAGGAGCTGAAATTGCATTAGCCATGGGAACCTTCTTAGAGGAAATAGCAGCTGCAGTGTGCATCAATGGTGCCACAAGTATGAATGGTGCACCCCTCCATTTTCGCGATATCAACATCCCTGCTGTTCCCTACTCGGCAGAGGCGGTTCTCATCAATGAAATAGGATTGATGTCCAGTTTCAATGTCATGGGAGATCCTCTAGATTCAGTTCATGAAGTCTCTGCCATTCCTGTGGAAAAAGCCCAGGGTCACGTTCTCCTTGTGGTAGGAGAAGCTGACCAAGGCTTGAACAGTAAGATGTTTGCTGAAGCGGCTTTGAGCCGTGCAAAGAAGTATGGGAAAACTAACTATAGGTTATTATCTTACCCTAAGGCTGGACATATGATAGAACCACCTGGATCCCCAACTTGCTTCATCTCTTCTATCCGGGGTAGTCCTATACCCACAATATGGGGAGGAGAGATGAAGTCTCATGCCAAAGCTGAGGAACATTTCTGGAAAGAGGTCCTGAAATTTTTTGAGCTCCATCTTAGCCCAGCTAAGAAGGAAGTGCAGGTTGCATAGGTTCTTTTGGTCCACAAATATTATGAAATAAACCCTACTCACAAGATAGAAATTGGGTTCTCATAATGCATGTTTCATAAAGATAACTAGATAGTAAGAATCATATACGATGATAAGACTCTGGAAATGCAAAAAAGATTAGCGTTGTCTTGTTTGGTCTATTGTGACTTTCAGAGTACTTCTATAATTTCTCTTTCAAATAAAATAATGAGTTAATGATAAATATGTTGACTTTGAAATGAATCCTTTGTGTACAAAAATCTTCATAAATTCTCAGTGTGCTGCATCCATTGTTGTAAACAGCTTGTTTCATAAACAGCTATCATCTGTAGGATTCCTAATTAATCTCAGGTGGAACATATGTAAACCGTGCTAGGTTCTATTGGGATATTGACACATGCATTATAATCAGCTTTTGCACCAGAGAAATCTCATGCAGGCTTGAGAATCATGTACATGGATGTGATACACTGAAGGAGGGAATAAGGGAGTGTACAGGAATGATCGATGTCTTCTTTATGATGTAATGGCTCTGTTGTCTGATTTTCATTGGCTAACAAAGTTTATAAAGCAATGCTACCAACTTTCTAAAGTGTGGCACTTCTGGACGTAACTCTGCGTTCCAGATTGTTGGCCACCCAGCTGCTTGATTTGATCAAATAAAGTGCTGCTTGATCAAGAAGTCTCCGCTTGGGTTATCTGATTAGATTGACATGGTATTTCAAGTTCAAGAAAGGGACTGGGACCTTACATTTCAATACCCCAACACCTTCCCCCCCTCCTCCCAATAAACCACATTATGGCTTAATGGGATCCTTAAACCTAATCACAGATAGGAAAAGTAGTAACCACCATCACCACCACTGCATCCGCCATCAGCATTGCCATCTCCAGTTGCTCCTCCACTTGCTCAAGGCTGAAAGCAGAGGGCTAAGTAGTATATAGGTAGTCCTCAACTTACAACTATTCGTTTAGTGACCATTTCAAGTTAAAACAGCAATGAAAAAGGGACTTATGACAGTTTTTCAGACTTACAAACATCGTAGCACCTCCATAGTCATGTGATCAAAATTCAGACACTTGGCAACTGGCATGTATTTATGGTAGTTGGGGTGTCCTGGGGTCATGTGATCACCTGATAAGCAAAGTAAATGGGGAAGCCAGTTTCCCTTGACAACCGTGTTACTGCAATGATTTACCTAACAACAGTGGCGAGGAAGGTCATAAAATGAGGGAAAACTCACTTAACTACTATCTTGTTTAGCAACAGAAATTTTGTTGGAGTCAATTATAATTGTAATGCAGGGGTGTCAAACTCAATTTCATTGAGGGCCGCATCAACATTGCGGTTGCCCTCAGGGGGGTGGGGGGGTGGCCTACTGGATGGGCATGGCCTACTGGGTAGGCGTGGCCAGCTCTACATCGTTCGCGTCGAGAGTGCCTGTGGGGGCCTGGGCAGGAATGGGACAGATCTGAGGGTCTCTGGCAGAAGGGGGTGGGACCAGGGCAAGCACCAAGGCATGGTCCATTTCTTCATTCCTCACAAAGGGTGACACCTCCCCAGCATGCACCCAGGGGGCAGGGCCGACGCGGCAGGGGCTGGTTCCTCGTTGTTTCCAGACGGCCTTGTGGAGCTAAGACTGAATGCGTTTCAGCATAGATGGCCACCAAAAAATTGTACATTGGCTCTCGGATGGCCTGGGCCAGGGCCAAGGCAGTGGGGGCCGTTCCCTCACTGTTTCCAGGATGGCTTTGCGGGCCATATGAAACCACTTCGTGGGCCGCATCCGGCCCCCGGGCCTTGTGTTTGACATGTCTGCTCTAAAGCTCTTAATAGCAAGTGCCACACAAAGTACACTAACCAAATAGGTGGTAAGACATTAGGGGAACTCAGGCACCACACAGGTTATGTAGGAAGTAAACACAGGGATGGCCATAAAGGACTCAAATGTCTATACACAAATGCACAGAGTATGAACAGCAAACAGGGAGAACTAGAAATTCAGGTTAATGAGGGCAGATATGATATTGTTGCCATAACGGAAACATGGTGGGACGAAACCCACAAATGGAACACACAGCTAGAGGGATTTAAATTATTTAAAAGAAACAGGCCAAATAAAAGAGGAGGTGGAGTTGCTCTCTATATAAGAAATAACTACATCTCTACAGAAATAGAACACAACAATGATGAAAACTGTCCTGAATGCATATGGGTCAATATAAAAGGGGGGGGGGAAATGACATTGCCATAGGTGTATACTATAGGCCACCCAACCAAACACAGGAAATAGATGAACTTATTGCTAGTCAGCTAACTAAGGTATGTAGGAAGCACATCACAATAGTAATGGGGGACTTTAACTACCCTGACATCAACTGGGAGACAAACTCTGCACCGAGTGGAAGATCAAACAGATTCCTGACAAACCTAGCAGACAACTTTGTCTCCCAAAAAGTAGAGAAGGGAACTAGGGGATTAGCCATTTTGGACCTAATTCTCACTAACAGAGATGAAATGATAGAAGGTGTTGAAGCCATAGGAACCT
>NW_015387584.1:398123-407429 GCF_001527695.2 Protobothrops mucrosquamatus
TATTTTTTTTGCTTCTGTACAGAAAACAAAAATGTAATGGTGTAGACAAAGGGGGTTTCCAAGAATAAAGGCCCCTCTCTGCTGTAATTGAAGCTGAAGCAAGTTCCAAAGATATGTAAACATCCCCATGCAACATCAATGGCAGCAAAGATACGACAAAATTGTGGTTTGCCACCCGCTTCGGGTGATGTAGTTCGGAAGCTGTTTTGAAAGACATAAAAAATGGGTGAGCTGGAAAATATGGGAAAGCAAGAGTTGCTTTACTACCGGACATTTTTGCCCTCTAAATAGATGATGCTCTCCTTTTCCCATTGTTGCATTTGTGCAGATGATCTCAGGGCACGTTTACAAATCTGCAACTCGTATAACTCACATGAGTTATAACCAGCAATAATTATGTTTTTATTTCTCGGAACCCACTTAATAACTCCCAGAAAAGTTTTCTAGAATCTCTCTTGTGTGCTTCATTTAATATAGCCGGTGCTTGTAGTTTCATCCCTCCTCTTGAAGTAATATTGAGGCATTGGCAAGAAGCTTAGAGGACATTACACAGGAATCTATTTAAAATAAGAGATTGTCTCTTTGCACATGCAGTATTAGTATAAGGGCATAGTTTTTAAAAGAGGATCCATAAAATAAAAGAGGGAACAAAGCATGAATTTTGATATAAAAAATGGGTTTCTTGCATTCATAATTGTAGCAATGTAAAGATAGCTAACATCTACATAAAAATTGAATTACTGGAAGTAATCACTGAATGGCCGATTTTCTGTCTAGTCAGTGAAGAACTGAAATATCAAGAGACTCTTTATAAGCTACTGGGTATAGCTTTATTTATATATTTTCTGTACAAATTTAGAGCTTTGTCATCATACTTTTTTTCTTCCAGAGCACTAGCACAGCAATAAATAGGATAATCCCAATGATAGGTAGTACCAACAAAAGCACCAGAGTCAGGTCTTCACTGGAGATCACATCTGTGGATAAGAGAAAACAGTTTGTAATTCACTCATTGTCATTTCACAAAGCAGTTGCCACTTGACCAAGCTATTGAAAAAACATTTTTCTTGCTATATTATGATTATTCTGTAGGGGCCACAGAAATAGCACTGCATAAAATATAATGATGTCCAAATAGACAGTGGTTTGAAATGCAAATTATTAGCAAATTCTATCAGCATTACCCAATTTGGGGTAAAAAGAATGAGGGGAAGGGGATGCTTATAGCTTGGATTTTTCTGTAATAATAATGTAACAGCTTCAGGATTGTCAGCTGGTGCCCATTTACCAATATCCACTTATGAATATTCCTATTTAAGTGGCTATGCATATCAAGCATTCACTTTATAAAGGAATGTAGGTAACCTGAGGTTAGTGTTTTAAGGAAAATATTGACTATGTTAAATATATTATTTTAATTCCTGGCTCCTCATTATTGCAGTTACTTACCACTCTCCCACTTGACTTGTTTCTCATGAATACTTTCTTGAAAAATTACAGCTCCATAAGTGCTTACTAAGTCCAAGGATTCTGTCTCATTCTCCTCCTTAAAAAATCGACGGCCTCCTAAGAGATAGGGGACAAGATGCATAGTAAGATAAATAGAAATGATAAATTTCCAGCAGGTTGCAGTATATTTCTATTTAATTACAAAAGGGGAAAGTTCTTAAAAAAAGGGGGGGGAATTGTTGAAGAAAAAAAATTGAAAGGAAGAATTCAAAAGACACTTTCCTCAGCTCAATCCACCTCACAGAGTTGTTACGGGGGGGGGGGGGGAGAGGAAGTAGGGGCATTAGGTATGTTTGCTGCCTTGAGTTATTTATAAAAAATAAAAATAAAGGTGGGATGTAAATAATTTTTTTAAAGAAATATTATCAATTAAACATACAAATGATTTTTTTTAAAAAAATGAATCCATGGGAGAATCAGGTAATTATAAAATAGCAGGCTTAATATCAGGCAAAGTGATGAAAACGCTATTCAATGAAAAAGTATTAATTGAGGCACACAGAGGCATAAGCCCTACTAATGAAAAATCTGCACGGATCTTACAGTGCTAAATATTGCTTTACCAATATTTGATTTTTTTAAAAAAAAATAACCTCCAAGTGAATGAAAATAACCTTGACTTGTGTTCAATATTTGGATTTTCTAAAAGCCTTTGGCAAAACTGGTAATGAAAATACAATTTAGGGGCAATGAGATCAAAGGCTTTGTTCTTTTACATATTGCTAACAGGCAAAACAAAAAACTAATTAGTAATGTGCTGAGTGGAGGGAAACAAGTAGAATTCCTCAATAATTTGTTTCAGAAGCAGTGCTTTTTTTAACTTAAAATGCACCTAATCAATGTTGGAAGAGCCCTTAAAACTTTAGCTAGTCCAACTCCTCCTTCAATGGAGGAACTGCTAAACATTTTGGACATGTGGCTATGTATCTTCTATTTGAAAACCTCCAGTAAAGAGCAATATGTCACATCATGTGGAAACATTCCACTGGTTTGGAATCATGATCACCATCACGAAATTCCTCTTAATATTTAACGACCTGTATCTATGTCCTTCTAATTCTTGCACTGCCCTCTGTCTCTGGGGTGAAAGAGAACAAGCTTATTTCTCCACTATATGACTACCTTTGATATATCTGAGAACTGCTACCATGTCTCCTCTCAGTCTTCTCTTCTACAGGCAAAACATACTACCTCTCTTAACTATTACTCATGAGGCTGTTTTTGTCAATCCCCTTGCCATCTTACAGTCATCCTCTGAACTTGTTCCAATGTATCAATGTCTTATTCTATACTAATGTCCAGAGGTGCACACAGTATTCCAAGTGGGGTTTGATCAAGGCAGAATAGAATGGGAAAATTGCTTCTTATGGTCTTCCTTGCTCATACAAAATTTTGACTATGGGTAAGCAGTGAGCTAGTCGGGTTTATGAGCAATACTAAACTATTCAAAATGATTTTAAAAGCCTTTCCTTAAACTAGATCATGTTCGATTTCTTCATACATTCAAGATATATTTATGTTAGCTATTTTATATGTTATGTGCCTCGTGAACAACTAAGCAGAGGGAGAAAAGTCCTTTAAAACTGTGGCAGTGAAACATTCTAACTTACTTGAAGCCACTGGCATTTGACACTCAACCCTGCAGGAATCATGATCAGAGGGATGGCAAACAGATACGCTGCAGAAAAGGTACACCTAGAAAAGGTATAGCATGAGTCCGTTAACAGAGTAGACCAACCTCAATCTTGTCGGATCTCATTTTAGTTAATTTCAACTCACATGAGATTATAACTTCTATTAAGATATATCTCCAAAATATGTACTCATTAATGCCTTGCTAAAAAAAAAAAGACATCTTCAGCCTCCTTTATTTACCCAAATAAGCAAGCAATGGGCAGTGCCCTAACAGTTAAGGTATTGTATATTTGGTCCATCTCTCTTTAGGTATAAGATATGCACCGCTTCCATGAGCAGGTTATTAGATACAGGTATCCAGGAAACAAGATTTCTTAAACAGATATGTAATAAAAGATGATCACAACTAAATATATTCATCTCACCCCAAAATTCCCATTAAAAAATTCAGGTAAATACCCTCCAGAGATTTGTTTCAGATCTGCTCCTTAGCAACACGTGTGATCTATATTAGTATTAAAAACCCAACCACAACATTTCTTTACTATATTTTCCCCATTTACATTCGGTAGCATACGGTGGCACATTGTCCCGTACTCTCTTAGAAGGTAATTTCATTGGAAAAACTGAATACAATAAGCAATTGCTTTGCTTATCTTCTTACCCAGCCATCTAGCACCACTTGAGGGGCAGAATCCACAAATGTGAATGTGTAAATGATGAAACGCTGGTAATGGTTAGGAAAGCGAAGCTCTGACGTAGCAGGTCCCATGGGTACTAGCTGGGTTCTGTAGTTGTCCCCTTCAATCGGGCACCTGGGAAGAAAATGCGTTAGAAAGGCTGTCACGATATGGCTCTTTCTCTAAGCCATGGGATTGTAATGTGTTGAAGGCCCAATTGCATGATAGTTTCATTTCCATTTGGATCTACATTTTATCATTTCATTATTATCAATTGGTTTATGTATTATGGGCTTTTAATCAGATTTGCTGAATTTTCTTGTAAGCCACCCAGAGTCACACTGGTTAAATTAGATATAAACTTGTTTTAAATAAGATATGTAAAACATTGCCATTGAAACCCCCCCTAGTGCTATGAGAATTAACGTTTTTCTTTTTTATTGACTTACCCATCTACTAGCACTGGCCACTGTAATTGCTCAAGCGGATTTGAACTTGGAGTAGCCCAGCACTCATGGAGAACCAGAACTAGGGATGGGTCCAGTCTCTGTAGGATGCGAATCTCCACATGCACAGGTTCTCTCAGGATCTTCACAATAGGATACTGTGTATCTGAGTAGTATGAGGTATAGCTCGAATCTGGGGACAAGAGGCAAAATGCGGCTGTGTGGTTTTTCAGAGAGAGGAGATGCCTAGCGGACTTGATATCAGACATTAAGGCAGATGTACCTGTGGCAATGCGTAGCTCAAGCCGGAGGGGTCCTACTTGGGAAATTGGAGCTGGGCTGGGAGGTGAAAACACTTCAACCTGAAGTGGCAGGAAATCAGTAGCATTGTAGATACAACGAGCATGAAGCCTAAATGTACAAGATACAAGAGATTTTCCTGCTAAATCATTTCCTTTGACTAGAATGTTCAAAATCAATCTTAGTTTTGGTAGATAGCTATCCTTCCTAAGGCTTCGCATTAACAAACCTCTGTTATAACCTGATTATTTATTGCTGTCTAAATAAACAAACGTGAATCAAGCTGCACTTAAAACTGTTGGATTCTTTGAAAAGAGGAGCTATGGAAGATTAACCTTAGTTTGCAAACTATGTACTTTAAAGGCAGTCCACAACCAATCTATGCCAAAAGTGGGGAACCTTCTATAATTGGACTTCCATTCCCATTCCAATCCGCTAACGAGGCCAATTGTCTGGAAAAATAGCTATATACATCAAAAGCTAAAGAACCAAGGTCCAATATGTAAAACTTAATTTAGAAGACTAAAAAATATTCATATCTTAAAACTAAAGGGAGAACTATCTCATCGGTACATGACAAACTCAACATACATGAAGGTACTATCTCGTGTAATATTGCCATCTGGCCCTCTTAGGATGTCAAGGCCAGAAACGAGCTGGTTTTCGTATATCAGTTTGCCACCAGTCACCTAGAAGGACAACAAACACAGCCATTTTTATAGGGTCCAGTAATTAAGTCAAAGATCCTTCAAGAGCCAGATAAATGAGCACTTGCCTGGACTGCATCCTCACCTGAATTGTTGTGCCACACTGTGTGAGGGAAAAGCGGAAGACCAGGAAAGATTCTGTTTTCCTGACTGGACCACAACCTGCTTGGGCATAGGAGACCTTAACACTCTCCAGGATGATTGGATAATCCAACATATCCCTGGAGATTACCAAGATGAAGTAGCCATCTCGAAGGCACTGAACAGTGACTGCAACACACAAAGCGCAGAGGTTACAAGCGGAACAGGTCAAGAACTCTCTCGTTGTGTGTGTGTGTGTGTGTGTGTGTGTGTTTATTTTCAGGAAAAGGCAGAAGTGATCATTCTCTCACCCAGTCTCATCATACTATTGCACACAAATCCTCTTTTTAGGAAAATGACATTTTACTTTCAAAGCACAGCAATGGCTGGATCCCAGGCTCAGCATTAACTACTTTTTACTTTTTACCTGTGTTGCCATAGTAGCATGGAGTCGCCTGATCCATAGCATCATAACAACATCCAGTCTGATGACAAGCTGTTGGTCCTTGTACATCTGCACAGGGTATTCTCCCAGAAGAAACCTGGCATTGCTGCTGAGTTAGAGGGCGACCTGGAAGTAAGAGAAATTGCATTGTTTGGGAAATTAGTCCTTAACGACTAGAAGCGTGTAAATAAACCATAATGTTTTAGTCTTAATATAAGGTCATAATGTATGAGCTTAACATCACAAAAGTTTGTGATTCAAGGAATGAAGAGAAGGCCAGTAATACACGAGAAACTGAAAACTGGAAGGTCTTTATGCCTAAAGATAAAGACAACTTGACTTGTCCTGTGACTTGTTAGATTGTTTCAGAGATATTTCCTTATTAGATTCCTCAATGCCTTAAAAAATAGCAGAGCTTCCAATGGACATCAAGAGTTCTTAATGTATCTCCCTTGAAAGTAGCCCATGTTGAACTGTATAGCAGTCAAATATCAGGAGCTGACATATGCCATGTTTCATGATGTCATATGTATTGTATGTATTATGTCATAAAATACTTTGATAATTTTTATGTCATAAAATGTTTTATAAAACTTGCCAAATTTCAATTCCACAGGAATCATGGGTCCCAGATTTTGGATGCATTCTGTAAGTTAGCCCATTCGAGGTTATTTGGTTGAAAATATTTTGCCCTGTGAGGCCCCGTTTCACCCAGTTAAAGATTACAGACACACAGGATTTAGTAGTATATAAATAAGTAACATAAGAACTAGAAAAGCAATATAGAGCAATAATACACACACACACACACACACACACACACACACACACAGAGAGAGAGAGAGACACACGTGTGTGTGTGTGTGTGTGTGTGTGTGTGTGTGTGTGTATGTAAAAACTTTCTCACCATATGATAAGACCTCCACATTCTTAAATTAAAAACATAAAGCCAGAAACCAAAGTTACTTTGGTTATGGAGTGATAGTATGTGCTTTATATTGTACATTTATGATACTGGCAATAATAAACATTTTAATCAAAGGTAAAATTCACTTACCTAGACTAGATTGGATGACCATTGGATGCACAGGCCCAGGAAAGGACTCCCCTGGATGAACATAGCCTGGCTGAAGTGGGTGAACAAGGTCAGGCTGGCGTGGAAAAAGCTGGCCAGGTTGGGACTCATGTGGATACACCAGACTTGGCTGGAACTGCCCTGGATGCACTAAGCCAGGTTGTAACAGACCTGGATGCACTACGCCAGGCTGGAGTGGGCGCCCCTGTCCTGGCTGGATGGGACGCACGAGGCCAGGTTGGGACTCTCCTGGGTGCACCTGTCCTGGCTGGATGGGGCTAATGATGCCGGGCTGGGACTCTCCTGGGCGCACCTGTCCTGGCTGCATGGGACGCAGGAGGCCGGGTTGGGACTCTCCTGGGCGCACCTGTCCTGGCTGGATGGGNCCTAGAAGGACAACAAACACAGCCATTTTTATAGGGTCCAGTAATTAAGTCAAAGATCCTTCAAGAGCCAGATAAATGAGCACTTGCCTGGACTGCATCCTCACCTGAATTGTTGTGCCACACTGTGTGAGGGAAAAGCGGAAGACCAGGAAAGATTCTGTTTTCCTGACTGGACCACAACCTGCTTGGGCATAGGAGAGCTTAACACTCTCCAGGATGATTGGATAATCCAACATATCCCTGGAGATTACCAAGATGAAGTAGCCATCTCGAAGGCACTGAACAGTGACTGCAACACACAAAGCGCAGAGGTTACAAGCGGAACAGGTCAAGAACTCTCTCGTTGTGTGTGTGTGTGTGTGTGTATGTGTGTGTTTATTTTCAGGAAAAGGCAGAAGTGATCATTCTCTCACCCAGTCTCATCATACTATTGCACACAAATCCTCTTTTTAGGAAAATGACATTTTACTTTCAAAACACAGCAATGGCTGGATCCCAGGCTCAGCATTAACTACTTTTTACCTGTGTTGCCATAGTAGCATGGAGTCGCCTGATCCATAGCATCATAACAACATCCAGTCTGATGACAAGCTGTTGGTCCTTGTACATCTGCACAGGGTATTCTCCCAGAAGAAACCTGGCATTGCTGCTGAGTTAGAGGGCGACCTGGAAGTAAGAGAAATTGCATTGTTTGGAAAATTAGTCCTTAACGACTAGAAGCATGTAAATAAACCATAATGTTTTAGTCTTTTTTTTTTTTTTCCAAAATATAAGTTTTTATTATTTTTATCATAAAAAGAAAAACACATCACAAGTACATCACAATATATAAGGTCATAATGTATGAGCTTAGCATCACAAAAGTTTGTGATTCAACGAAGAGAAGGCCAGTAATACATGAGAAACTGAAAACTGGAAGGTCTTTATACCTAAAGATAAAGACAACTAGACTTGTCCTGTGACTTGTTAGATTGTTTCAGAGATATTTCCTTATTAGATTCCTCAATGCCTTAAAAAAATAGCAGAGCTTCCAATGGACATCAAGAGTTCTTAATGTATCTCCCTTGAAAGTAGCCCATGTTGAACTGTATAGCAGTCAAATATCAGGAGCTGACATATGCCATGTTTCATGATGTCATATGTATTGTATGTATTATGTCATAAAATACTTTGATAATTTTTATGTCATAAAATGTTTTATAAAACTTGCCAAATTTCAATTCCACAGGAATTATGGGTCCCAGATTTTGGATGCATTCTGTAAGTTAGCCCATTCGAGGTTATTTGGTTGAAAATATTTTGCCCTGTGAGGCCCCGTTTCACCCAGTTAAAGATTACAGACACACAGGATTTAGTAGTATATAAATAAGTAACATAAGAACTAGAAAAGCAATATAGAGCAATAATACACACACACACACACACACACACACAGAGAGAGAGAGACACACGTGTGTGTGTGTGTGTGTGTGTGTGTATGTAAAAACTTTCTCACCATATGATAAGACCTCCACATTCTTAAATTAAAAACATAAAGCCAGAAACCAAAGTTACTTTGGTTATGGAGTGATAGTATGTGCTTTATATTGTACATTTATGATACTGGCAATAATAAACATTTTAATCAAAGGTAAAATTCACTTACCTAGACTAGATTGGATGACCATTGGATGCACAGGCCCAGGAAAGGACTCCCCTGGATGAACATAGCCTGGCTGAAATGGGTGAACAAGGTCAGGCTGGCGTGGAAAAAGCTGGCCAGGTTGGGACTCATGTGGATACACCAGGCTTGGCTGGAACTGCCCTGGATGCACTAAGCCAGGTTGTAACAGACCTGGATGCACTACGCCAGGCTGGAGTGGGCGCACCTGTCCTGGTTGGATGGGATGCATGAGGCCGGGTTGGGACTCTCCTGGACGCCCCTGTCCTGGCTGGATGGGACGCACGAGGCCAGGTTGGGACTCTCCTGGGTGCACCTGTCCTGGCTGGATGGGGCTAATGATGCCGGGCTGGGACTCTCCTGGGCGCACCTGTCCTGGCTG
>NW_015387584.1:410648-423958 GCF_001527695.2 Protobothrops mucrosquamatus
GAGGCCGGGCTGGGACTCTCCTGGGCGCACCTGTCCTGGCTGGATGGGACGCACGAGGCCGGGCTGGGACTCTCCTGGGCGCACCTGTCCTGGCTGCATGGGACGCAGGCCGGGCTGGAACTCTCCTGGGTGCACCTGTCCTGGCTGAATTGGGCGCATGAGGCCGGGCTGGGACTCTCCTGGGCGCAGCTGTCCTGGCTGGATGGGACGCACAAGACCAGGCTGCGACTCTCCTGGGCGCCCCTGTCCTGGCTGGATGGGACGCACAAGGCCGGGCTGGGACTCTCCTGGGCGCACCTGTCCTGGCTGGATGGGACGCACGAGGCCGGGCTGGGACTCTCCTGGGCGCACCTCTCCAGGCTGGACTGGGTGCACCTCTCCAGGCTGGACTGGGCGCACCAGGCCTGTTTGGGATGCACCTGGTTGCAATAAACCAGGTTGGAGTGGGTGTACTTGGCCAGGCATAAGTGGGAGACGTTGACTGGTCTGGGATTGCCCTGGATGCACTAGGCCAACCTGGGACTCCCCCAGGTGCACCTGACTGGGCTGTAGTGGGAGAAAACCACTAGGCTGGGACTGCCCATGGTGCACCTGGCCTAAATCGGACCCTCCTGTGTGCACTAGAGCAGGTTGAGGCTCTTTCACATGGTACATGTTGTTCTTTGGGGTTGTGACTTGCTCCTGTGGCTTGGGGCAGATCATGTTGATGTCATGAGCAGCAAAGACTCTTCGGTTCCTTGTTAGTTCCTCTAAACGGACCTTCAAATGATGTGTGCCATCCTAGGAAAATGTTAATCCAAAATGTTAGAATAATATACTAAAGCTGACTTATATTGTAACTAATGATTTTTTTGTTTGTGGTCAGCACTAACAGAGTAGGTAGTGCTGACCACAGTAGTTCAGCAACTGCTGACAAGTACAGCAGTGCTGAAAAGGAGACTTGTGACTGGTCCTCAAAGTTGTGGCTATCGCAGAACCCCATAGTCATGCAACTGCAATTCAGGTGCGTGACAGCTGGCTTGCATCTATGACAGTTGCAACGTCCCACAGTCATGTGATCACAATTTGCCACCTTCACAGCAGCTTTTGAGAAGCAAAATCAATGGGGAAACTGACAGGGAGTCACAAGCTCCAGTCAGATGACATCACATCATGCTAAAAAGCCCATAAAGATTTGCTAACGGCTGCATCCAGAAGTGCTGTCGCAAGTCAGCATGGTCACGTGATATTTCACATTACAAGTGTGCCACTTAGCCACCAGCTAGGGCAAGCGTCTTCAAACTTGGTCCTTTTATGACTTGTGGACTTCAGCTCCCAGAATTCCTCAGCCAGTGTGCCTGCGCTAGAGTCATTAACCAAGGACTACCTGTCATTTATCTTTGAGGGGTAAAGGGTTAAAGAGCATTGAATTATTTGGTGGATTAAGCTGTCTTTATCAATAAGAACTATTAGTTGAGAACACTTTACTGAATCAGATGCTTTTCAGAGGTACTATATCAATTCCTAACTCCTGTAGCCAACAGGGGAGTTGTTACAGAATATTGTTAAAGTAGAACTAATACACAAGTCCCATATTCAAAAGCTCCTTAAGCTAGTTGGCAAGCTAATCTTAGAAATAATTATTACATCAATTGCTCTGCTTCAGCCAGTTATTCTCTTATGCTTAAAAATGTTTTAACAGTAAAATTGGCAGGGATCTCTCCCGTCTTTTTGCTTGCAAGTATGGAATTTCCCTTCCATTGATTTAACACAACTTGTTCCTCTTTATGTGAATAAAGGGAGCCTAAAGGTGACCTGTAGGTCCTATAATGTAGGCCAGACTAAGAAACAAATTCTGTATGTGTCTGAAACATAATACTATAGTAACAGAATTCCCCTTCACTTTACCTTGATGCTAATTAGGGAGGAGGTTGTCTGACATGTTTTCTCCAATTAAATTAAAATAAATTAAAATGGACTCAAGCCCTGCTTGTCTGGTTTGGTAGCAACTCTAACTTCTGTGCTTCAGATATTATTCCCTATGCTTTTTACATTGCTCTTGAATTTGTTTGGAAAAAAATGCAGACCCAGATGTCTACATACATTATATTTCTGCCTTTCCCAGTCTGGGACCTTGCAGAAGTTTGGGAAGGCAGTTCTCCTAATTTCCAGCCAATATTGTTTTTTGTTGGTACAAATTTAAGCCAAAAATATCTGATGAAGAAAGATTGGGAAAAACTCTTCTAAGTAGAAATTCAGAAATACAATATATGTCTACAGCTCCCCCCCCCCAGCATTTTCTAGCAAAGTCTCACCTTCTTTATTACATGGCAGCCACCATAGCCAACAGAGAAGGCAACAGTCCTATTATGTGACGTGATCCAGTGATCACAGCTAGAACAGTTGGAAACTTCAAAGATTCTCCCGGATTCATCTGTTGACAAAGATTAATGCATTAACTAACAAATGCTATTTATCCAAAAAGATTCCAAAGGTAGTAGTGTTAATAGGCTCTGCAAATATGTCTTCTTTGGATTACTTACATGGTCTTCATAACCACACCACACCATTACTGAAGAGATATAAAGGCTAGAAGCAGATTAAAGAATTCAATTTCTGAAATTTGTATTTGTTATAGATTCCATGGATTCTTTGAGTTTCCTCTACAGTACAGTTAAACAAAAACAAACTTTGGATTACAATTTACAGAATTCTCCCCAATAGGCATACCAAGAGGATAATTCTGGGAGGCTACAATAGTCATAATTTAGTTTGTTTGTTCTTATGGCTAATCCCAGCCATGAGGATTTGTAAATCATAGTTCATTGTATGAACCAACCAATTATAGTTTATTTGATAAACCTCATTTAGGTAACCCAAGCTTACAATATATGAATCAAGACATAGTCTCTAAGCTGACATTCTTATAGGAGGCATTCATCTCAAAGGAAATTCTGCAAGAATTAGAAGCTAGATTAAATTATATGAAGAAAGGAACTACAGAAATCTTAGCAAGTCATAGCAATAAGCTTCATTTTAAAAGCCAAGTTTTGTCAATAGCTTTCCTGGCTTTACTTTTCTAAACCTCCAATTTCGCTCCCCAAGGATTGCGGACTTCTTACACACTCATACAAGTTGCTAATCTTTCCTAGTGTTCTAATTTACTTGTTTGTAAGATTTCCTGCTCCTATTAAATATTTCACACCAGATTATCTAGCCAAAATTATATTAGAAGAAAGCTGTTTGTGAACCATGGATTGCCAATAGCTTGTTTTTCCCCCCTGCTCTTTTTACTATAATTGTTTCTGAAAATCAGTGTAGGGCAATTAGCATGTCATATAAGACCCAGGGCAATGTGGGTTTAAATCCCTCTAACCACAATACTCTCTGGGTGACCCTAACCAATAAACAACTGAGAATAACATATGAGAGGTGAAAGAAGGCTTAAGGTTATGCCTTTTACTAAAGTTTGTTAGTTAGAAAGTGTTGCCAGGCTCCTTCAGATTGTTGGCTTCTTTAAACCAACATGGCTCTCCTTCCTAGAACATCAAGTTGTTAGGAAAACCTACATCTATTCTAACCTGTAGAAATGGCAACTAGGTATTTTGAGTCAACTTTATATCAACTTTTCACTCACAGGGAGAAAATTGACTAGCTTCCTTTTGCTTGGTAGTACAGAATATACAGGCATAGCCACCACACCCACCCTAAAATGAGTTACTATGTGTTGTAAGCATAAAGTCCCCTACAGCCCCAAGTGTCCTCTTGTTACAAGAGATGTTACGACTCAAATTTAGTATTTTGCAGGAAAACAGACTATTGTCCTTACCCAAAACTTTAAGTTGGACCTCTTGGCCATGACTGGAGAACACAAGCAATTGCAAACCATGGACTCCACAGTTATACCGATACTGGATGGCTTCAGTGTCAGCTTTCCAAAGGTCTGCTTGCCCGAGACATAACTTCAGAATCACCAGGATTACTAAACCTAGAGAGCCACTACAACCCCACCCCATGGTTGTAGCGACCAAAAAACAAATGCTGCACCAGCAAGCTGCTACAGCTGGTAAAACAGGAGGGAGAGAGAACTGAAACTATAAAGGAGCAAGGGGGGAGATGGATTGGCTGAAAGGAAAATTCAGCCAGCAGTATCTGCAGCTGGGGATCTGCAGAGGCCAAATGAGGGACAGGGTCAAAAGAACAAAACCCAACCAAAAAAGAAACATACACAATATTCATCCAATAAGCACTTCCCTCCCAGTTTTTTTCTCATCCATTCTCGGGCTGGGCTGGTAAAAACAATCCATGTTAGAAATTATTGCTGATTAGAGAGTGAAACAACCCCACACATACTAACTTGGAAGCCAATTCCACTAAATTAAGTAGGGCTATCTAAACTAAGTTTTGCATAGACTTTACTAACAGGTGTTCTGTCTTAGTCAGTTCTTTATATTTTGTTTCTTATGCTGCCCCCTTTTCTGAGACTGCATGCTTTCGTTTTCTTTGAAGTTTTTAGGGCAAATAGAAATTTAGCAAGATAAGATAGGAATAGCTTCTCCAGTTGAATTTCATCCTATTACACACAGCAGTTTTTTAAAGAAAAAATACACTCTGGAGGTAAAGCAAAGATTTGTTATGAAGGGTGCAAATTTAATTATTTTTATGATGTATATAGGGTTTTTTTAAAAGAAATTAAACAGCAGCCTGCAATGTTATAATGTACAGTTATCCTGTTCAAAGTACTCCACACTATGCTTCTTGCCACCCATAGCTTTCCATATTTCTTCCTCTTGAGCATCACTGCCTGGGATAATCTGGGATTAGGCGGTTTTAGGTTTCATCCCCAAGTTCCTTCTCTTTTTTTTTTTTTTGTCTTTCTGCAAACTTTCAAAGCTTGCAATCTGCCCATTCCTCCTTTTTGTGATACACAGAGCCCAAAGATTGGAAGAAGAAAATATTATTAGCTCTGAAATGAAATAGGTGTTTCAGCCTCTATTTTTTGACTGGTAGGATGTTGTTTACTGTATTCCTTCCAGTACATATTCATGGTCTAGGGTAGTGTGAAATACTGTCAATAAGTCTAAAAACAACTGAGTTTTGGCCAGGTAAGTTCTTCTGAACCATGTAATGTACTGTTACTTGTAATCAAATAGATAGTAAAAGAGCAATTTGAAGTGTTTGTATTGTCAATTTTACTTCATAGCAAAACCACAAGAGTGACCCAATAAAATATATTTTCATCTGAGTGACAATAACTGGAGACCATCTGGGAATATTTTAAAATCTGTACCATTTGGGGATATGGTCACATCACTTACTTTCTAATTTATCTTGCTTTTCTCTGCCTTATTCTAAGTTGAATTAACTTTAATGTTAAAGCTAATTCCATCCTGACCCTAAACATGTCTATACCAATAAAATATCACTGAGGTAAATGATTGCAATATTTCCATTTAATATGTTTGGTATATTTGTTCCAGTCATGATTTGGGTTGCAAAAATGCAGGTGACCACTAGATATGTGGCTAAAAGCTTAAATGCTAATAAACACAGTTGTAATTACCACCAGAGTTTCTAAGGTTCTTAAAGAAAGGAGGATTCAAACTTTGGAAAAGATGGGCAAAAAATTAATGTTGAAAAAGGAAAAATGATCACCTTCTCTGGACGTAATGTTCAGGTGTGAGAGAAAAGACATAGATTTACAGCACGAGAGAGTTATACATATTTCCCATGATCATTGCATTTATTATCACAATGTTCTCATTTCACCGCATGTCCACTCATACATAGTTGGATTGTTAGATTGTTTTTTTCTACAATGTGAAGTCACAAGGGATGAAACATTCTTTCATTTTAAATATTGCTACTAGGAACTTCCAACCATCACTATCTATAGTTCCGCTTCTTCTCAAATAATGTGGGCTAGAATCTGGTGAACTTTTACATGTCTGTTAGTTATGTCAGACTTCTACTCTCCAATGCCTTTCCTGGGAAGTGAGTCTGTTAAACTAATGTGGAAATGGATCTTGCTGAAAGTTTTGGGAAGCAGGGACCATCGATCCAGTTATGCTGTACTGTACTAAAGATGCCCTTCTTTGGAGTATTGGTAATTCTTCCACAACTTCCACAGACTTTGCAAAATTTCAGAATTTCCAGTGTTGCTTTCAAGAGTCTGCTGCTTCATAAATCAATGATTGCAGAGTGAAATAATCATATTCTACCTCCTGAGACAAGCTAACACTTTCAGAGGAATTAAACTTCTCTAAGTGCCAAATTTAATTTGAATGAAGGAATATTTTTGCTTTAAGAAGTTTCCGTTAAGAAGTTAATCAGATTATTGCTGGCTTTTGTTGTGGATTCGTGGAAACTGCTTGCTAATTTTTTTTCCAGGTCTGTTTCTTTTTCCCAGAATGCAACCATTCTTAATTTCATAATATGCTTATACTTTCAATCAAAGCATCTTTCTGTTTAGTTTTCTTGAACTGGTTTTCTATTAATAAAACAGATTTGTTTAGCTCTGGGTTTTACAAAAGAAAATAAATGTGAGAGTTGCTACAAGCAGGCTGAGATCAGATTATGTTTCTTTCCAGTCAAAAAAATTATCACTGTTTCAGGATACTCTCTCTTATGGTTGAAGATGGAGGTACCAGCAATAAACTTGTAACATCAAGTACAAAAATGTTTGCTAGCCAGCAAAGCAGAAGTATATTTTATATTGCATTTATCCTCTCCCCTTCCCCCAGCTCCACCATTCAAGGTAAACTAACAGTTTATTTTTCTTCAATAGCTTGACATGCACATGGTTGCAAAATATTTGACAAAGAATTCCATGACATTTTGGATAGCAAACAAGTTTACTACAGGTTAAGTGGATTCCTGTTGGGTTGGAAAACATGCTGAAAGAGTAAAGAAATATTCTTCTCTATTTGTAAAATTACTAATAAAAGAGAATATTTGTAGCTCAGGATTGAAATGAGGGGTCATTGCAGCTCTCTGAGTTTGGTGGCTTTCTTGCAGATGTTTCATTACCCAACTAGGTAACATCATCAGTGCTAGTAGAAAGCAGGGTGTGCAAGAAAATCATCAAGCTCAGAGAGCACCAACGACCAGTGGTGGGATTCAAATATGTGAACAACTGGTTCTCTGTGTGGATACCACTTCTGAAAGTCCATTCTGAGCCTGGGCAACAAAAAATTAGCTACCAGTTCTGCCAAAGTGGTGCGAACCGGCTGCCAATGACCCCACAGAGTAAAGTGAGCCATGGTTCTTCAACAGACTGAAAAGAGGAAAGTTGAGTGGCATTGCTGCAAGACTCCATCCTAAGTTTTACATTAGACAGTGTTTGTTTTTATCAGCTATGCAACTAATGGCAATAGTTTCTACATTCTTTAATGGAATGGAAAATTGACCAGACTCAACCAGCCCATTATGTATCGGAATAAAAGATATCTCAATATAAGACTACAGAAGCATGTTGTTTGGTTAGCAATTTGGCAAGGAAAGCAAAAGAAAATTATTCCACATGGGTAATCATGGAGCTGCTTAGGGGAGAAAAAAAGGAATATAAAGTTCTCCTAAAGCACAAGAAAACATATGAAATAATTCTTTAACACTCTCTCCTGACTGTCATAGATTTAAAAACACAGCATTAATCTGGAAAGGGGGACATGGCAATTTGGATCAAGGTAAGAACTTCTTAGAAACTACTAGAGAATCCAACAAAGAATGGGAGAATCATTACAATAGATTGTTTGCTTCCTATCCCACCCAGGGCATTTTTCTAATTAATCTAAATCTTATTCTCTAGTCCCTGTCTCTCTAAAAGAAATTGAACCTCTGATTCTGACTTTGTCTCAGGAGAAGATTATACCCATGGAGATTCATTAAAACTAATATTGTTTGGTGGAAGCCTATTCTGGTTAAACTTTTTAATAACATTAACTCTTCATGCCAATTCCCCCAAGAGGAATTGCAATGCAAGCCTAGTGATCCTTCAGGGAATTATAGACCAATTAGGCTGATTGACATCACGGCCAGCTGTATGCAAAACATCTAGCTAACAAATTAGAGGACTGGGTCACTGAAATAATGTATTTGCAGAGTAACAGGCAAGGTTTAGAGTAGGATACTCAAAAATTTTGTACTGCATGAATTGATAACTAAGTATGTAAAACGTGCCTTCAGGATTTTGTTGCCTTTGTGGATTTCTGCGAAGCTTTTGATTCTATCAATAAAAACAGGCTATGGGTTAAGTTAGATAGGTTATTGATTTTAATCATGGTTGTGTTTAATACACAAGCACTCCAATTCAGATTAGGGTCATCCCAGGAGGACATCTGACTACCCCAACATAAAAATTTCTAAAGGATGTGAAGTTGCACTGCTCCTATTTCATCTGTCAGGGGTCTTCAAACTTGGCCCTTTTATGAGTTGTGGACTTCAACTCCCAGAATTCCTCAGCCAGTGTGCTTGGCTGGGGAATTCTGGGAGTTGAAGTCCCAACTCATAAAAGGCCAAGTGTGAAGACCCCTAATCGATGTATTAATTAGGAGAGTTTTGTTTCCCCAGGAAATGTGGGAAATAGGAACTTGTCCCTATTTTAATATTATGCAGATGACTTATTGCTTACATCAGTGTTTCTCAACCTTGACAATTTTAAGGCATGTGGACTTCAACTCCCAGAATTCCACAGCCAGCATTGCTGGCTGTGGAATTCTGGGAGTTGAAGTCCACATGCCTTAAAATTGTCAAGGTTGAGAAACACTGGCTTACATCTTACCCTCAGATAAGCTGGCTTGTTACGGCTCCTCAAAATACAGTACTGAATCCTGAAAAAGCAAAAGTGGTGGAAAAGGAACGGGGAGCCGTGTGTAAGTGCATGTGAGGAGCAACTGATGTGAAGGAATGTGCAGAGGGGGAGACTTTTGGCAACCCAGAGATTTCCCTGAAAGAGGCCTGGATTAAGACAGTGTGCGGTCCTAAGCTGGAGGGGGAGAAGAGGTTTAGGGCAGCCTCTCCCTAGGATCTCTCAGGATATATCTAGTTAAGTTAGAAGTTTGGCAAGCTTCTGGCCATTAAGTTCCAGCAAATAAAGAACTGAACTCAGTTGGACCTTGCCGTCTTGCCTCTGGGTTTGGGCCCAATAATTTGTATACACAAATAGAGGTATTTCTTGTATATGTGCAAAGCGAAAAAGGATCCACACCACTAACTGTTCACTAATCTTCCACAGTACCAATGCCCAGAACATGTACTGCTCATAAAAAATATAAAAGTCAAACTATTTCAGCAAACTGGACCAGGCTCAGTGGGACCTGACATGCTCATGCTGCCTCAGATCCTGGCTCCAGGCTTGCTTTCTCCAGCCCCTGCTGCTCTGAGAGCCATGAGCAAAGATCTTCGGGCCCGGTGTTCAGCCCTGGATGCATTAGAGGTACTCCTCGACTTACAGTTATAATTGACTCCAACAAAATTTCTGTTGCTAAACAAGATAGTAGTTAGCTCCACAAGGACGTCTGGAAACAACGAGGAACCAGCCCCTGCCGCGTCGGCCCTGCCCCCTGGGTGCATGCTGGGGAGGTGTCACCCTTTGTGAGGAATGAAGAAATGGACCATGCCTTGGCGCTTGCCCTGGTCCCACCCCCTTCTGCCAGAGACCCTCAGATCTGTCCCACTCCTGCCCAGGCCCGCACAGGCCCGCACAGGCACTCTTGACGCGAACGATATAGAGCTGGCCACGCCCACCCAGTAGGCCACACCCATCCAATAGGCCGCACCCACCCTGGCCACACACCTCCGCCCCCCCGAGGGCAACCGCAATGCTGATGCGGACCTCAATGAAATTGAGTTTGATACCCCTGCATTAGAGGTACTCCTCGACTTACAATTATAATTGACTCCAACAAAATTTCTGTTGTTAAACAAGATAGTAGTTAAGTGAGTTTTGCCCCATTTTATGACCTTCCTCGCCACTGTTGTTAGGTAAATCATTGCAGTAACACGGTTGTTAAGGGAAACTGGCTTCCCCATTTACTTTGCTTATCAGAAGGTGATCACATGACCCCAGGACACCCCAACCACCATAAATACATGCCAGTTGCCAAGTGTCTGAATTTTGATCACATGACTATGGAGGTGCTACGATGTTTGTAAGTCTGAAAAACTGTCATAAGTCCCTTTTTTCTTTGCTGTTTTAACTTGAAATGGTCACTAAACGAATAGTTGTAAGTTGAGGACTACCTATATATTACTTAGCCCTCTGCTTTCAGCCTTGAGCAAGTGGAGGAGCAACTGGAGATGGCAATGCTGATGGCAGATGCAGTGGTGGTGATGGTGGTTACTACTTTTCCTATCTGTGATTAGGTTTAAGGATCCCATTAAGCCATAATGTGGTTTATTGGGAGGAGGGGGGGGAAGGTGTTGGGGTATTGAAATGTAAGGTCCCAGTCCTTTTCTTGAACTTGAAATACCATGTCAATCTAATCAGATAACCCAAGCGGAGACGTCTTGATTAAGCAGCACTTTATTTGATCAAATTAAGCAGCTGGGTAGCCAACGATCTGGAATGCTGGCAGAGTTATGTCCAGAAGTGCCACACTTTAGAAAGTTGGTAGCATTGCTTTATAAACTTTGTTAGCCAATGAAAATCAGACAACAGAGCCATCACATCATAAAGAAGACATTAATCATTCCTGTACACTCCCTTACTCCCTCCTTCAGTATATCCCAGGGGTAGGCAACCTCGGCTCTTTTATGACTCATGGACTTCAACTCCCAGAATTCCTGAGTCAGCCATGCTGACTCAGGAATTTTGGGAGTTGAAGTCCATGAGTCATAAAAGAGCCGAGGTTGCCTACCCCTGGGTATATCCCATCCATGTACATGATTCTCAAGCCTGCATGAGATTTCCCTGGTGCAAAGGCTGATTACAAAAAGCAAGAAAGCAGCAGTTAGACTAAACAATTTCCCTTTGTTCCAGAACCCTTCAAAATAATCCCAGCCAAATGCAGTTTATAGATTCAATAAATGCACTCTTTGTATAAAGTTGCTGTGGGAAGAATCCAGAGAAATAACTATTTTGAGGAATATTAAAAAGGCAGAATATATTTCCTCAAAGGAATAATGGAGAAGATCTTTTTAAAAAGACAGAAACCAGCACCAGCTCCTCTCCCCTAAGCAGAAACTAGCCTTTAGAAATGCAGATGTAATGATCCATTCAGGAAGGTTGGAGCCAGGAAGCTAGAAGCTGTTGAAATTAGGAAGAAAAAGACCCCTAAAATCTACATACCCCCACCCAAATTCTAAGGACAGGAAACATAATAGGATTAACCCACCAATACTAAAAGGACACATTCAGATTCAGGTCAAAGTACATGACACAGGAAATACAAAGCCTCAAACAGGAAGAACTCTGAATACAAAGCCCAAAGGAGGTATAAAAGCCCACCACTGCCTGCTACATATGGTCACCTTTCCCAGAGCCATCTTTCTGTTTGGCTCTCCTCTTCAATAAACTGCAACCTTCTTTCTAAAGCAGTCTCCATTTTGTTTATTCCCAGCTTGGACTGGACCCTGATGAAGATTTTTCTTTCAACAGTTGCAATGTAAATATGGTGAGAGAATCTACCAGTTGGTTTCTTCCAGTTTTTGTGTGGGAAGACTGTGTGGCTATCGCAAAACATTCTTACACTCAGAATTTTGCACTAGTTTACACTTGATAGTTTTTACGATATTAGGGCAAAACATAAGAAAGTCCACAAACTTCAGTTCATTTAAAATTGTATATATAAGAAGTGAAAAAGATTCAAAGTCCTATACTGCAAATGCCGATTTACAGCACTCAGGTCATACACGATATGGATCAAAGACAGGTCTCCTCTAAAAACAGCCAGTATGTGGGCATCATTGTTAAAATAATTGAGCTGATGGTCACTTGTGGCTTTTCTGGGTTATTTGCATTTATCTGTCATTTTTATGCTGTTTTTAGATTCTGAGGTGAAATTGAGTTTTTTCCTTGCCTCCAACTGACTACACATTGGATATATTAGTCATCATGTTAGCATAAGACAGTGGGGGCGAACCTATGGCACGGGTGCCAGAGGTGGCACTCAGAGCCCTCTCTGTGGGCACTTGCGCCGTCGCCCCAATCCTAGGCCTTCAGCTGGGTTTTATAAAACCTTTTCACTTTAGGCCTCCGCCTCTGTGTGCAAAAAAAAAGTTTCAATCAATCAGTCAATTTCAACTTCTCGTGGGAAAAAAAAAATCTTGCAAAGTTGGAATTGATTGATTGAACTTTTTAGTCCCACCCAGTCTGCTGTTACCACCGCAGCCACGCCCACCCAATGGGCCACACCCACCCAATTGGCCACACCCAGCCAATGGGCCACACCCACCCGGCACCCGATGATGCATAAGTGGGTTTTGGATTGCAGTTTGGGCACTCAGTCTCTAAAAGGTTTGCCATCACTGGCATAAGAGATATGTCTATTCTGATGCATATATATATAATGCACAGAAATATTGCACAATATATTTAATTGGCATGCAAATAGGCCTCCACTTCAACCTACTCAAAATGTATATTTACCTATCCAATCAAAGTGAATTTTTTAAAATAGAGATCAGCCATGCCGAAATTGAGGCCCTGCAGTTGTATAGGAATTACAACGTCCAGTCAGGAATGCTGACATTCATGTGTGGTTGAGCTCACTCACACTATGCTATGGTAGACTTTTTTAAACTATGGTTTGTTGCACAAGCCATGCCACTGTACAAGTTTGCATTCATACAACATGCTAAACAAAAACTGGGAATCACATTGTGGTTCAGCATAATTTGTGATCCCAGCCAATATACGATTTGTTAGGCTAGAAGAGGCTGCATGTTGTGAGTGTGGACAGGATTATTTCTAAAATAAAATAGAAAACATAAGAAGGGATATTCTTTGCCCAAGGTTGTATGGTATCTTCCAAAGATACAACAACTAACAATATGTCATTGGGCTTTGAAACTTGAAAAATACACAGTGATGGCAAAGCTAACAGCACATATCCACAACAGACAACTAAATTTAACCAAGAATGGCTTCCATATATATACAAAACACATCACACAGAAAAGCAAATACAAACATTGCCGTCGGCCAGGCAGTGTCGGCTGGCGACCCCCAGGGGGAGGGCCTTCTCTGTGGGTGCCCCCACCCTCTGGAACGAGCTACCCCCCGAGATCCGGACGATTCCGGATCTCCTAACCTTCCGCCGCGCCCTCAAGACATGGCTTTTTCAACAAGCGGGACTGACCTAGGGTGAATTTTAAATAGGGAATAATTTTTA